>NW_028145581.1:610000-730000 GCF_977016875.1 Pavona decussata
CTCGCTCAACATAGCACGTACTTTCAAGGCAACTCTTGTATAACCAGTGATGATCAATCTTGGTCATTCTAGTTGTCATTTATGCACTGGGTACAGTCTTGGGAGGACTTAGTAAATGGTTAAATCTGCTGGGGATGCTCTTGCAGCGTGTTTGTTTACTGGGGACAGCCAGAATTCTGAGAACAGTGCTAGTCACGTGATAATTATTAATGTATGACAGCAAAGGAAAGAACAGAACGTGCAGAGCATCCTAGACCACAGGTGATGGTCCGATGCTCTGCAACTCACTTCCTGCCCAAGCAGTGACTGATTAAGACATAATAATCGGTTCTTCTGGAAAAAAGACATCGTATACTTTTTTTTTCTAGTTAGCTAACCTGGCTTGCTATCCTTTACCTTTAGACTTTGAGATTCTTGATCCAAGTGTTCTACTTTGTCTGTCATTGCAGTTACGTCCTGCTCCAGTAGCTCAAATTTTTCATCCGTCTTGTTAAGCCCTTCTTGTAGTGCCTGAACTTTTATCAACAGACGTTCGTTCACGACTTTCTGACAATGCAAAAGTCTCTTCAGAGTCTCCTCCACCTCTTGGAGCTTCTCCTGTTGTTGAATCAATGCTTCGTCGTGTTCATCCAGCCTGGTTCCGTGGCAAAGTTGTGAATCTTCAAGGACTTCTACCTGTTTTTGAACTGCAGCGAACTGCTTGATTTGCTGATTCAATGCTGACTTAATCTTGTTGTTGTCGTCGATGAGATCATTGACATTTTCTTGCACTAAAGTCAGAAGGTCTCCGTCCACAGCATGCCCCATACACAACTGGCAACCTGCAGCATACAAAAAGATGGGATTGTACGATTAGCATACTGCTATGATTATAATTCATTCAAGTATAAATGGCGTTCAAGTTAGTAAAATTACCGGTAGCTCAAATTTGAGGGCGTCATATTCATACAGCCCATGCACACATCCTTTTAAGAAATGGCCTTACCTGTATGCAGAGAGAACTTCCTAAAATATAATGTTGTTAACAAATTATTATCCCCTAACATTTTTTCATGACATCTATCTACCAACTTGTACACGTGGTTTCAGTTGTAGTTCATATTTGTGTTGCCGGCTGTATTGTAATCAGCACACCCCTCTTGGAGGTCAGCTTAAGCACAGCTAAAAAATTGATACCTTCACTTGTTGTTTTTTCCTTTTTTTTTTCTTTCCCTTTTCTTACTTCTTTCGTTCGTTCGTTCATGCAATTATTCATAGAAGTATTCATTCTCTTCATGCGTTCAAGGGAGAGGCTAACACTTATCAAAAAGAGTTCTCTTTCCGTACCTTTAGTTTGCCAGTCATACAGATCTTCCAATGTCTTCTTCTCCTTCTCAATAGTCAAGCCCAGACTTCTCACCAACGCTTCTACCTTAGCAAAACAATCATCGAAGAAGGTGTCAGGCCATTCAATGACGTCAAAATGGCCCCACTTGTTTCGGACATTTTTTCTGACATCATCAGCAGATGTCTGAGTGAGCGCGGAGAAAATAGCCTTTGGTTGGTAGTAGGAAATTCCCAACAAGTTCAAGATGGCAGTCATGTCCAGCGACTCATCAAAGGCAGAAAACATCGCAAGATGATTCGGTAGGTATATCTCGGCCAGGTCAACTGAATTGTTGATAGTAAAACTGTAGTTTCTTTTGTCACTGCCATGCAGTACACCGTTGTTATTAACATTCTGAAATTTCAGTTTTTTAAGGTGTGGATCAGTATTGGCATAATGGTAAGTCAGTGTCTTCAGAGTACAGCTTGGGGTCAGGTGCTTGTCCAAGTCGTCATAATGAGTGTCCATTCCTGCTTTGATAACATCTCGCAAATTGGAGCGACAACTTTGTTCATAGAAATTCCTACAACAATCCATCTCTTCTCTTCATCAGAGACCATCATCTTAAGTAAAAAGAAGGATAAAAAGAAAAAAAAGTTTCAAAGAATGTGTATATTACCTGGTACTAATAGTATACTTTTCTTCTAGTAATTGATGGGTGGACCCCGTGATTCAGTTTTGCTCTGCTGTAGACAAATACAATGATATTTTTTTGGACTAAACTTGACTTTTTGTTGAAAATCGGGGACAGCAGGGGCAATCAATGGAGAGCACGTGGTCACGATGGAGTGAAGACGTGTCTTACTGAGCTCCAACAAAAATTGGAAATTTTTCTTATTTAAAATGAAATTGCTTCGAATAATGCTTCATGTCAGGTAAACGTTTAAGATCTGGAAAGCAACTGACAATTTTAGGCAGCCATAAACAACGTGAACACGAACCGCCGAAGGAAAATAGAAAGGTGACGCCGACACACGAAGACGCCATGACTGCTGAAGTTCTGCAAGAGTTAAAGTCCATGCGGAGCGAACTCACCGGTCAAATAAGGAAACTAAGTGCAGATTTAATTGACTTCCAGCAAGACACGAACGCCAGGTTAGTCAAGATAGAAAGTGCAATGTCGAAAATTGACGAGATAGAAATCCTGAATAACAAAGCTCAAGTACTTGACGAGGAGGTCGACCGAATTAAGGTTTCTTTAACCTCTACGAAGTCTACGGTTGAAGCGATGGACAGCAAAATGGAAGACTCCTTTAAAAAAACTTCAGGAAAGTAACAGAGAACTTAAGAATAAACTGGAACACTTGGAAAGATACTCCTGCGACTTCAATATTCGCCTGATAGGGGTCGAAGAAGAAGAAGGTGAAGATTGCATGACCATTGTTTTAGACCACTTCACACTTCTTGGCTTCGAAGAAGCTCACGGAGAATTAGAAAATGCTCATCGCACAGGAAGAAGACAGGATGGCAAACCCAGGCATATTATTGCGAAATTGTACGCTAGACCATTTAAGAGGAACCTACTTGGAGCCGCGAGGAACCCACAAAATAAAAACTTGCTTAATGGAGTAAGATTAGTCGAGGACTTTACACCCGGTGATTTCGAACTCCGTAAGAAAGCTCTACCGATGATGAAAAAAGCTTTTGAAGAAGGCAAGAAAGTACGTTTTACAAAAGGCAAACTGTTAATCGACGGTAAGGCTGTTCCGGTACAATATTTAGATTAAAATAGACTAAACTAGTATGAAGCAGCTATTATAAAATATTATACTATTTGTTTTGGATACACTCACTTCGGAGCGAAGCTAAGATCAGCGTGTAAACAACGCCCAATGATAGTGGCCAAAACGCTAGCGACGCTTGTGCATTGCTGCACATCCGCGAATTTTCAAAGTGTGTGCCTGCTGTTTTTCATGTTCTTTTTCTTCGCTTTATTTTTTTATGTACTATACGAACAAAATTATTTCTTTACCTCAAACACCTCAAATCGCAGTATAAACATTAGATCTACAATATTCATTTTAGCGACTTGCTATTTGTTGATATCCATTCCCTCTTCAGAGTATATATTTTTTTATTGTATTATCCTGTTTTGCTTTTATTTGGTCAAATGATTACGGGTAAACTTATTTCACTAAACATCAGAGGCATCAGCAACTTTCGAAAACGAAAAACAATTTTCACCTGGTTCAGAAAACAAAAAGCAGATATTATATTTCTACAGGAAACTCATTCGACCGAGAACAATGAAGCCCAATGGAAAAGGGAATGGGGCGCCCCATTCTTCTGCTCCCACGGGGCTAACAACGCCCGTGGGGTTGCGATTTTGATTCGAAATAATTTTGATTGTATCGTTGAACAAAAGGTAGCTGACGCATATGGCAGATTTCTCATACTGAAAGTGATACTCAATGGTGAACAAACCCTTCTAGTAAACATTTATGGTCCAAACAGAGACAATGAATTAGTTGCCTTCTATCTCTCGCTATTGCAGACTATTGTGAAAAATGATTTTGATACTATTGAAAATATTATTATAGGTGGAGATTTTAATTGTCCATTAAACCCCACAGTGGACAAAAGAAGTGGTAACCTTTTCCCTAGGCAATCTGTAATTAACACAGTAGAAGACCCACAATCAGAGCTGGATTTACATGACATTTGGCGCATTAAAAACCCTACGACACGTAGTTATACATGGAGTCAATCGGAACCCCCAATTTTTTCTAGATTAGATTACTGGCTAATTTCAAACTCTCTAGCGGATAATGTTTGTTCGGTCGATATAATACCCTCTATCAAAACAGACCATTCCGCAATCCTAATAGAATTTCAAGGTGTTGATGCAAAAGCTAAGGGTCCTGGGATTTGGAAACTTAATTGTTCCTTGCTGAGTGAGGAGACTTACGTTGAAAAAATAAATTCTCTAATACCTAAATGGGTACAGGAAGGTGAGATCGATCTTGAAGACCCGCGATCAGTGTGGGACTGGGTGAAATATAACGTTAAAAAATATTCCAGACAATATTCAATGAATAAATGTAAGGAAAAGAAATTGGAAGAGCAGAAGTTAAACAAGGAATTTAAGGAAGCTTCTTTAATTTTTGAAAATAATCCTTCTCAGGAAAATCAAACGATTTTAAATGTGCTTCGAGAGCGGATTGAAAAATTGTATGAAGAAAAGGTTGAAGGTATAATCGTAAGATCACGGGCACGCTGGCATGAGCACGGTGAAAAGAACTCCAAATATTTTTTCAACTTGGAAAAAACGAAATCATATAAAAAAGCATATTCGGAAACTTCATATGAGTGGGGTGATTACAACTGATCCTTTTGAAATTTTGGATGCTGGTAAGACCTTTTATGAGAACCTTTACAAATCTAAGCGGAATAGCTGGCAACAAAATGAACAATCTTTCAAATTTGAAGACTTGCCAATGCCAACTCTGTCGATTGAGCTCAGACAAAGTGGCGAGGGAGCGATTAGTTTGGAGGAATGTACTGAAGTTTTAAACTCCTTCTCTCCAAATAAGGTTCTAGGTAACGATGGATTACCGGTAGAATTTTACAAAATATTCTGGGCTTCTATTGGAAACCGTCTAGTAGAATGTTTTAATGTATCATTTACAAAAGGAGAATGGAGCTCATCACAAAAGCAGGCTGTAATTACTCTCATTGAAAAAAAAGGACCTAGATCGCTGCGACCTAAAAAACTGGAGGCCGATTTCTCTTTTAAATGTTGATGCAAAGATTGTTTCGAAAGTCATTGCCGAAAGGATGAAACGGTTGCTACCGGGAATAATACATCATAATCAAACTGGATACATTCCAGGCTATTGCAGTACTAAACGATGAAAATATTAAAGGGATTAAAATAAGTGATTCGGAAACTAAATTACTTCAGTTTGCTGATGATACAACTGCCATTTTAGCGGATTTGAACTCTGCTCAAGCTTTGCTTAAACTATTTAACGATTTTGAGAAAGTCTCGGGCTTAAAACTGAATGTTATGAAAACAGAAGCCATGTGGATTGGATCTCTTCAAAATTGTGAAGACGAACCTCTGGGATTCAAGTGAAAAACATGTGTCAAATTTTTGGGCATTTTCATTACATACGATGTAAAGGTACTTGTTGAGAAGAACTTCAAACAAAGATTGAAGAAAATCGCAAATTTAATAAATCTTTGGAAGTCAAGAGGTCCATCAATTCATGGCAAAGTGAGCATTATCAAAGCAATACTTCTTCCCAAAATGATTTATCCTAGCTCTTTTTTAAGTACACCAGCCACGGTAATAAAAGAATTCAACGCTTTGGTGTTTAATTTTTTTGTGGAATGGGAAAGATAAAGTCATTCGACGCTCAACGTACGCGCCTTATGATTCTGGTGGTCTTAAAATGATTGACTATAAAACTATTGTAAAGGCATTAAGATTAAGTTGGTTAAAAAGAATAGTAGATGTTGAGTGTTGTGGCTTTTGGAAGCATTATCTCAATTATCTTCTGAGCAACAAGGGAGGGTTATTTTTCCTTGAATGTAATTATGACGTAAAGCAAATCTATGACGTAATGCCAATCTTTTACTATGAACTTCTATCTTGGTGGGCTGAATTAAGAGAAACTGTTGACCCTGATAGGGGTCACGAAGACATCTTATGGAATAATAAAAAAATTTTGATAGAGGGCAAAACTGTTTTCTACAGACACTGCTTTGATAACGATGTAATTTTCACAAAGGACCTACTTTTTGACATGACAAATACAGATTCATTTAGAGCAATGAAAGAGCAAGGCTTAACAAATTCTAATTTTTTGGTTTGGACAGGTCTGAGACAATCCGTTCTATCAAAATTACGTACTAACATACAAAATTTCATGACCGTCATTGATTTGGAAAATTATAAATGTAAAAAACTGCTATAAACATTTGACAAAATTTAGATACGAAAAACCTAGGAAATGGGATAAGCTCAGTCAGGAATTTTATTTAAGAGAAGACCAAATTTCAGAAGTATATCTTTTACCTTTGAGGGTTGCTAGCGAACCGTATGTACGCTCTTTTCAATACAAAGTGTTAAATTACATCCTCTACAGAAATGACCGTCTTTTTAAAATAGGGTATGTATCAAATCCAAACTGCACCTTTTGTAAAGAGCATCGAGAAACTATTCATCATACTATTTGAACGCTCTTTTTCCAAGCATTTTTGGAATTTGGTGTCCTCTTGTATATTAAATAGGCTTGGAAGTTGCGAGTGCCTCTCGATACGTGACATTATGATAGGCATTCTGAAGGAGGGAATGGATCTGCTTAACTATATAGTAATTTTAGGAAAAACGTATCTGTGGACCTGTAGGTGTAAAGGAATTAACCCCATCTTTAATCATTTCAAGAAAATTTTGGAAATCAAATATCAAACAGAAAAATACATAGCCTTTAAGACAAATAAAATCCGCCAATTTAAAAAGAAATGGGAGATGTTTGAGGTATTTAATTTAATTTAATTTAATTCTAATTTCAATTGTAATCTTAATTAAAATATGTCATTGTCAGTTAATTTAGTAGCAGTAATTTTAGATGTTTGAGGTATTTAATTTAATTTAATTTAGTTTAATTCCAATTTCAATTGTAATCTTAATTAAAAGTATGTAATTGTCAGTTAAAAAAAAAAAAAGAAAAAAAAAGAGGCTAAATACTCCCTCTTTCTTTTTTATAAGTTGGGTGTTTTTTTTTCTGGAAACCTAAGTTAAGGTCCAATCTCTTAGTAGTTTTGTAATTTCATCCCTTTCTTTACTTACTTCTTTTTAGTCAATTGTAATTGTAACCACTTGTAATTGCCATTGCATTAATAAAAGTCAATTTAAAATCAAAAAAAAAAAAAGGGGGCAATTAATGGTCACTTCGGTGGATATCGAAGAGGCAAATAGGTCGACAAAATTAGTAAGAAAGGACAATTACCTCAGTTTTTCCTAAAAGTAATAACAGTCAATAAATTCGGGGAGTATGATCCCGTTCCCTAAAACTCTCGCGACTGGCATATGACATCAATCTGTGTTAGCTGACATAAATGTGTATTTAGAAAGGGCATAAAACGATCTGGGAACACAGAAGACAATTTTTATTACTATTTTGCTTAAACATTCTCTTTGGGCTCTCCTGATTTAAACCATGTTACGCAAACTAAGCTACAGTTAAACTATTAAGCTAAAAGCAAAGAAATGTTTGTAAAATTTCAAGAATCGACAGTGATTGATCACGAATCACTGAGAAATAGCTCTATTATCAGTTTTTCCTTTGGATGACACATTTCTTTTGCGTGCGTTTTAGACCTTTACTTATCTGTACATAATCACAGTAGTGCACACTTTCAATTTGCAATCAAAACTTTTTGTATACGTACTTATTAAAGTTGTTTTTCATTGCAGCCTTCGCTGGTTGCTCACTTGCAGTCCGGACTCCCGATAACTCGGACCTTCAACGGAAATTGAAAAAGGTTTGAGTTATCGGAAATTCAAAACAAATGACCGAAAATAAGGTAAAACCAGTGTTTACTGTGTATTTCTCTTCATACAGCTTAAACTTTAATCAAATTTAATCATAGAAAAGTCGAGTGAAAATTTATTTCTAACTGATTATAAATCAGAACGAAACGTAACGTGAAACAAAACAAAGCAAAGCCACAGGAGAGGTTCGAGGTTCGAGTTAGCGACGGTTCGAGTTATCGGGAGTCGACCGTGTAAATGAATTATTCTGTCCGCTTGGCGCCAGCTTGTTTTTTTCGTAGACGTTTGATGTTCCAAACATGAATCTTCGTTCTCCTTCAAAGGTTAATTTTGAAACTCCCTCTGCCAACGCGCGGTGATTGCGGATATTGACTAACTGATCACGAAAAATGTTTAATTATTCATTTTCTTGTGAGAGCGCGTGATGATTACTAACTTGTTTTCAAAAAAATGTATTTACACAGAGTACTGATGAATTGTGAAATGTAGCTGCCTTCGCGCTGACAGGCTTTGATGCGCTGGTATATTGTGAAATATAGAGTGGATTGGATTTGTTTTGAAATATGGACTTGTAAAACGAGGAGTGGATTTGTAAATGTGTTGTGGATTTCTAAGACGTGAATTTGTAAAACATGGAGTGAATTTGTAGGATATGTGTTGAGCTAAGTCATAATGTCTAAAATTTTGTAACTCCAGAAATGATGTAAACCAATTCGGCAAATATCACAAACGTTTACTTATTATAATATTTTGTAACAGCTGATGGTCTACTTCGATGAAGCACCGATGCTGGTTTCGTTTGCTACAATTCAATCAAGAAGTGCAGATTCCACAACCATCAGCTGCAGAGGCAGATATTTTCAGGCTGTCACATAATTAATGTAACTTTTTATTTCTTGTTCTTTTTATTTATTTAATTATTGTAAAGGTGTTTTTTGTACTTATGAATAAAGTGTGCAAAATGAGAATAATAATAATAATAATAATAATAATAATAATAATAATAATAATAATAATAATAATAATAATAATAATATTAATAATAATAATAATAATAATAATAATAATAATAATAATAATAATAATAATAATAATAATAATAATAATAACAAAAGACAGATATGGAGAAGCTGAAAGAGAAGATCAAAGAGGAGAAGTGGCATGGGCGGTTTCTGCAGGCTAGGTGGCAGGATAGCGAGCTAAATCAGAGTGGATGTTTTGCTTGGTTGCGTGATTGGACCTGTGCTCCTACCCATACCCCATAGCAACGCCATCTGTCTGTTCGTAAAGAGCCCCGTCGAACTAAAAAAGTTGGCCTTTGGTGGCTACGCTTAGGAGATCGACAAGATCCATTCTGGTAAGGTAAAGATTGTGCGTTGTATTGAACCAATTGTTCGTAAAGGCTCTGTTGACCAGGATCTCTATTGTTTCGTCCAAAGGCACGTTTGTGAATAACGAGGAGACATCATACGAAACCAAGATTTCCCCATTGTTGATCTTCAACTGGTGAATCTCATTTGTGAAATCAAAAGTATCAGTAACTGTATACTGATTAAGCGACAAGGGCTTCAATTTCCCGTCGAGCCATTTTGCAAGGGGATAATTGTAGGTGTCGGTCGCTAATAATATAGGCCTCATACCCAATTTTTCTTTGTTGGTTTTTGGCAACCCATATAAATGTGCCAATCTGGAACCTGTAGGGCTCACGAAGTCTGCGATGATCTTTGGCAGGATTCTACGAACAATGGAATCTAGGGTCTTCTCCTTATGTTGTAGAGGGTGAAAATATTTGGGTGGTCTGCCCCTGGTCTTGGGTTTCTCCAGAGGAACGGCACAGAACTTGCTTGAATCATTGATTGAGGCTTCAGATAGTAATCGTAAGTATTCGGTTTTGTCCAAGACCACAACACCAGACCCTTTGTCGGGTTTCGTGATAACAATGTCGTCGCGTCGTTTTAACTCATCGATAGCTCTCAGCAGTGTCTTGGAAGGTTTCGGACTCTTGCGCTCGATGTAATTGAGTGCAACGGAACGTAACGTTGCCGCAGATAGTTCCTTTAAATTATCACTATTGAGGTGGGGTTCAAGGCTCCAATAAGCTTTTTCAAAGCTTGCTTTCACATCTACGGGAGACACACGTTGAGGAATAGCAAATTTCAATCCGCGGCAAAGAACCAGTTTCTGGAAAAAGGAGAGGTTGTAGGATGACAGGTTCAAAATATGTTCGTCAACGTCCATTTCGATCTTGAGCAACCGTGCGATCTTCTTTGTGTGAGTGTTCATAACTTCCTGATGGTACTTCTTCCTAAGGCTTACCATTGTGTGTAGAACACAAGTGTAGCGAAGCAAGCTACAGCTCTGGCGAATCTCATCGTACATAGAATTGATCTCGCGTTTTAGATATGCACTCTGTTTGATCTTTCCATTTAGTTCCTCCGGAGATGACATTCCTTGTAAAGGGTTGCGAAGACTGCTTCCATTTAGAGCGCCTTGCTCTGTCGACCTTGGCGAACGTTGGAGTTAGGTCGAAGCTCTGACAGAGTCTGAGGAATACGATTGAGAACAATTGGTTCAATACAACGCACAATCTTGACCTTACCAGAACGGATCTTGTCGATCTCCTACGCGTAGCCACCAAAGGCCAACTTTTTCAGTTCGACGGGGCTCTTTACGAACAGACGGATGGCATTGCTATGGGTCCCCTCTCGGGCCCTTATTAGCTAACATCTTTTTACCGTCGATATGTCGATAACACGCCCACTGTAATGCCTGATTTAGCAACAGCAACTACTTTCCTGCATACCCTCAAGCTTCAATATGCAAGAAGATAAGCAAGCAGATTGCAGTCATGATCATAAGTCGCTTAAGATTCAAACCAAACTCACGCTATATAAGGCTTATATTCTTCCTCGTTTCACCTATTGTTCCACAGTGTGGATGGACTCCGGAAAAACAGCATCAGCCAAACTTGAAAAAACTTAACAAGCATGCTTTAAGACTAATTTTTAAATGACAGCTCTAGTACTTATACTACTCTATTGGACATAACAAACATGCCTACTCTGCACGACAGAAGAGTCTAGGACATGTGTATTCTCATTTATAAAGGTTAAGGACTCGCGTGATTGAGCAAAGTACATTAGCAAAGACACGTGTTCAAGCCGAATTTCGAACTAGAATAAATTCAAATAAGAGCTCATTGTTTGAAAACCCTATGCTGGTTTGTAATGAAAACGAACGATCATAAGCGAAAATTACATAAGATAAGCAACAAAAGCGAAAACAAATAAAATATCAAGCGATGAAACACATCAAATCGGTTGTTAATGCGACCGAGAATGTCCACTTCTCGTGTCCACAAGCTAAAGTGATTAAATATTCGTTTAAACTCTTAAAGCTATTGTTACTACGTGATTATGAATTTTATTCCAAATGCAAAGCTGTTAAAACGCGCTTGCCAAACGTATCGCATCAGCAATTAAATTTAACGGATTTTGCTTAAAAACCGGTGCTTAAATATAATTTTGAAAACTAAAAAACGGTAAACCATCCCACCTTACTTGCGCACATGTTGTAGTTTCTGCGCTGCTCACGAAGAGCACCTTGCAATTCTTGTGCTACGTCTTGTCCGCCAGCACCAAGACTTGCTCGCCGATTTAACGATTAAACCTTTGCATCTTACCCGGAACAGGCTAAGGAGTTATTTTGTTCCTTTATAACGGAAACGAACAGACACCACAAACAAACTGAAACCAAGTGAATATGGACTGAAATTAGCATAGCTATTATAACGCGCAGGTGAATTTGAAACAATGCTGTGTGTGGGAGCTCATTGGCTTTGAACAGTTATTTTAATAATAGTAGCCATAATAGCGAATTCTACTAATACAGCTAATTATACCGTGTTTCGCTTGTGTAGCTAAAATTTAAACTTCGAACTGCATACTGAACTTCGTCTTAAAAGTAAACGCAACTTGTTTCAGTTTAAATAGGCCTTATCACGGTTTTCGACGCCATTTTGACGAGTAGGACGCTTGAAATAACAGTGTTTGTTTGAAAATCCGATATCAACTAATTCATCGCCTCTGAAAAATTCATGAATTGGAAACTTTTGGCGCTGGGAAAAGGATTTTAGAAAAAAAATGGAGGGTTGTAGCTGTGCCAAAAAGCGTCCAGTCGTGCTTTTTGAACTTCCATACATTTGTCTGTATAGCGCACTAGCCGTGAACTGCTACTAAAAATAGTTCGCGGGAAAAAATACAGACAAATGTATCGAAATGTATGGAAAGTTCAAAACACGACTGGACGCTTTCTGGCACAGCAACATCCCTCCAATGTTTTTTCTAAAATCCTTTTCCTTGTGCCAAAAGTTTCCAATTCATGAATTTTTTAGAAGCGATGCTTTATGAAAATTATTTGACATCGGACTTCCATACAAACACTGTTATTTCAAGCGTGTTTCCCTACTCGTCAAAATGGCGTCGAAAACCGTGATAAAGCCTATTAAATCTTTGTTTTCAAATAACTTCTCATTACTGTTTATACAGTCAACTGAACAAGCGGAAACGACAGGAATCTGCTTGCGAGGCAGTTTTTTAAAAAATTAATCCATCACCGACAAAACTGATCCCAACTCAAGTGGGTTTGATCATTTTAGCTTAAATCACAATTTTCTGATAATTTATTACAAATACTTATGCGAGAATAGTGAACACGTCAGTTTCGCTTTCGAAGTATCGTTTTCACAATTTTCACAAGCGTCCCTCGCTGTCACAAGCGTCTTTATATTACTGCTCTCGTATCAAGGCGTTCAGCAGTCTATCCTCTTGGCTTCATTTTTCACAGAGAATTGAATACTGGAAAATTGATTTTGGGATAATGGTAGTCCAGCGGTTGGTTCTTAGATAAAGGTGGAAGGTTACCCTCAATGCATGATCAAATTTTGAAATACCCGATCGGTCAATCTTCTGGCAAGGCCGACGCCCGGGGATCAAACGCCAATATTCTGTAGGAGATAAAAAATTGAGCTCAATCTTCTCGGCCACATCCCGGTTTGAAGGTACGGTTTTTTCTTTTCTTTGTTTTTTTTTTTTTTTTTTTACTATTCTGTCCAAGATTGTAGCACGACGCTACAAATATGCCCGTTCTTGTTGCCAAAAGGAAGGAGTTCTTCCATTCGCCTCTGTTGTGTAACGATTCTGTAGTTTTTAGTTTCTCCATTCGGACCACGCTGTAATCTGTAACGTTTCATCTAAACCCGCCATGTTAAATTTCATTTCAAGCTCCAGACAGCCACTGCAGGCAAAATCTGTCAGACTTTTCTTGCCGGCTGCCACGCTGGATTGTTTTTAATTAAGATCAAAAGTGATCCTGCTCCTGTACCTTTCGAAAGTTGAATCCTCTCTTTTTCTATAAAAGCTGTAAGAACTTTAACAATTTAGGAGGAAAGTTCTGTCTTTGAAACCACCTTGATATGATGTGACACTTTTCCTCGACTGTTTCAGGCTAGAGCCGGTCTTCCCAGAGAAAGAAACTGTTATACACAAGTAGAAAATAAAAGGAGCTGCTATGGGATAACGCAAAGTTCAAGCATTGGTCATTGAATGATTTCAATTTTTTTTGCAGAGCGAAGTATTTACACTGCTGAGAGAGAATTTTTTCTTAATAAAAACCCTTCATACACTAAGCAGTTGTCTGTATTGTTCAACAGTAAACATTAAAAATCGGCGAATTTAACAGCAAACACTAAAACTAAAGGACAAATATATAACGCTAAACAGTAAGCCCATCCAAACTTTTTCCGGCACATTCCACTGGTTAATCCTTCTACCATCAAAGATGTCAAAAACTAAATTCTCTGGAATTGAAAAATTTCCGAGCCCCCAAGAAGAATCCAACCAACAACCTTCCAGTTACTCGTCCGGATGTTCTAACCACTGAGCTATATATGGGTGACTCATATGGCGAGCAGGCCACAGGTTTTGGGGTTACAACCTACTCACCACATGAGTCACCCGTAGCTCCTTGGTTAGAGCATCCAGACTAGTAACTGGAAGGTCGCGGGTTCGATATCCTGCTGGGGGTCGGAAAAGGCCTTGAAGAATAAATGAATATGAGATATTAAATATGAAATACATGTGTAACATCAAATCCCATACACATGTATTTCATATTTAAGGTTACTGCCATGTTTCACGAGTGCCTTCAGGGAAATCTAGCGTACGCGCGCTGCTTCCGATAAAACCACGAAAAACCATATATCACTGTAAAGCTGATAAATTGAAGTTTGCGAAAATATCAATGTTTTTTTTTTTTATTTTGTAGGATACATAAGTGCTCAGAGGCCTGCAAACTCAATACTAGCGACGTGTACTTAACTGAATTACCAACTCTCACGTAAAGGCGCACAACCAAACAGACTGCACAATATCAATCAGGAGATAATAGGCTAACAAAGTGTGTCAGGCTTTTTCTTTATTCCTATTGGTTTGTGAGAAAACCCATCCTAAAGATGGACAATAGAACATTTTTGTAGTCCCGTCAGATGTTAACACGTCACGGGAAAAATAAATCGAATTTCGTAAAAGCCTGACACACTTTGATGCATTAATATCTGATGACCATTTTGGCCCAATTTCGTTGAAATCTGGCAAATCTACATACCCTATTAATTCATTTGAAGATGGGGAATTCGCGCAAAAACAAAAGCTGTGTTTTCGGCCTTGAAACATTTTCCGAGTTTTCGCACCTCATTAAGATACCTCTCAACGCGCTCACGCCGCCGGCCAATCAAACACAAAGAAGCATTCCCTGGGGAGTTCTGTAAGCATTTAGTGTTACTGTAATGTTGTAAAGCGATTTCTTTTATAGGAAAAGTTAAGTCTGGCGCGAGAAAGCCACCGGCGAAACCAAAACAAAGAAGAAAACGGCAGATAGACGCAGAACATGAAACTGGCAGCCCCAGCGGAGACGCACTTCTCACCACTATCAGTACACGAGGCTGCGCGCTGAGGTTCGCTGCTTATTTTCAGCCGGTCAACAACGATTTCGGACTCCGAACTGATGTTCGACTCTCCACTATCCGATTTCTCGTCCTCGAATCTCTCTGCTGCCGAGGCAGGTATAGAAAATCTGACTGGTTGTACCAAGAACCCTTGGCGCTCTCCACCAGCTGAAGTTTTTTGGCTTCGTCAAATGATTTTTCGACCTTCTTTGGGCCCGGTTTTTTCTTAACTGTCACCCAAGGCGACTTTTCTCGTTTCGGCTAAATTACAGAATACAGGGCCACTTATTTACATCATAATAGCATCTATTGTGTTTAATGTGTCGTTCTATTGTGTTATTTGTCGTTCTTATGTATGTGGACCAAAGTGGCCCTGTATTCTGTAGTTGCTCCTTGCCGCGTAATGTGTCAACACAGTCCCGCATAAATTGGATTATGACACCTTCACTCGCTGACCGCTTTTCCTACAAAATTTTGTTTTTCAGATAGCTCGCGTTCTTTTTAAAATTTCTAACGGCTGTTTTCACGAAACTTTGCATCCCTTTCTTGTTTCAACAATTGTCTAAAAAAAATATTTGAGAAAAATTCGACCTTCCTTCCCTATAAGTGACCTTAATATTTTATATTCATTTATTCTTCACGGATATATTATGAACTCAGAACACGACCAGCTCCCAGTTAGCTTGATAGCTCAGTTGGTAGAGCACTGCACCGGGGTCGCATCGCAGAGGTCATGGGTTCAAATCCCGTTCAAGCCTGAATTTTTTTTCAGGTTTTTTGCAACAGTCTGATTGCGTATATAACTGCGAGAACCTTTTCTTCTATCTAATCTTTCATCCGCGGTGCATATACATGTTTTCTTTTTTTTTTTTTATTTGCTTTACATAACACAATAATTACAATATTGAACACTGCTTACACTGTTAACAATAAATGCAATACTGACAATACTTATTGCTTACATTGTTAACAATACTTACTATTTACAAACATTCTTAAGTTTCTTATGCTTTACTAGTACACCTTTGCATCAGAAGAAACTTGTTTGCAAGATAATTGGCGTTATTGAGGCAGGATAAGCTAACGGATGAAGGACATAGAGAATATCAGGAGCGTTGGGAATAACGCTATTGTTGAAACGATAGTTTCTACGTGATATCGTGTAGGAATGACCATTGTTTGGGTAGAAAATTGTTTGCTTCTGCTTGTACTTGTATGTTGTAAATTGTCTTTAGGTATTTGAGAAATCCTTGCAATAGAGTTATAGATTCTTTTGTTTTGCAGCGCCAGATGTAGTGCCTGGCAATAAGAAAACAAAAGTTGATCTGGCGTTGAAGTTAAGAAGAGTCTGATCTCAGGCCTAGTGAAACAGTCTTGTCAGCAGAGTAGCTATCGGGAATAATTTGACAAAGTTTTAATCGCGTTATTATGCCCTTCCAGGAGAGCGCCGTTTTGGGGCAGGACCAGAAAAGGTGTATGAGTTTTTCTGGTTCTTTTTTACAAAAGGAGCAGTTGGAGTTTTCTTTTATTCTTATCTTAGTTAAGAAAGCATTTGTTGGCATTCTTCTGTGCAACAGTTTAAATTGAAATTCCCTGAGTTTTGTGCTAATTGTGAGTTTTATGAGCTAGTTGGTAGGTCGTGCCCCACTTTATTTCGTTTAGACCTAAGTTGCAGTCTTGGATCCATTTTTGCTGGCTTGTAGTAGGGGCGGCACTTTTCTTTGTAACTAATTTGTCATACACCAACTTGCTTGCTTTTTCGGCTTTTATTAGTTTTGTCGAATAACTTTCGTATCCATTACCTTCGTTTGTGTGGTCTCCTTGGTTGAATGTGTTGCATAGCTTTTTAAGAGCAGAAATTATTCCACAGTATACCAAAGGTTGGACCTTGATGTTGTATTTGTTTAAAAGTTCATGTTACACATGTATTTCATATTTAATATTTCATATTCATTTATTCTTCACGGATATATTATGAACTTAGAACATGACCAGCTCCCAGTTGGCTTGATAGCTCCGTTGCTAGAGCCTGAAATTTCATCGAAATTTCGGAAATGTTACCTTCAAGTTTGTTTTTTGGAAAATTTTTAATTGGCGGTCAGCCCCGGGGAATGGCTAAGTGACCGCTTAATACAGGTTGTACAAAATACAGGTCAGAACACGGTGAAAATGCCATTTTAGTTAATGAAGTAGTGTACAGCTTCTGCATAAAAGCGCTAAAAAAATCACTTACTCGGTTAAAAGTAACTGCAACAATAACATGGTTTGAGCAAAATAGAACATAGAAAGGAGTAACAAAACAGTAACGTCAAGTTGATGCAGCCGGTATTACAGCCGGTCGTTAGAAAAAGACATACTCTTAATCTTTTGAGTCTTGTCTTTTAAACGTATTTGTCCTAAGAAGAAAAATAATTAGATATCAATGTCTGTTGTTTAGGTTTCCGTAGTTTAATATCGCTTAGTATGTCATTCACTTTGCTTAACGCCACGGAAAGTTCCTGGTGTCCGTTAAACTGAGCAAAGTCTCTCAGTTGCTCTGCCATGTTCGCCGCCTCCGATACTGACTTTATAGTTGGTTGTTTTAATTCGACGTCATTGAATATGGGCAGTCTCCTCTCTGCTGGGACAGTCATCACTTCATCATGAACTACTGTAGTATTTGTGAGGGTTATTGGCCTGGAACGAGGGGATATGTGATATCTTCCCCTCGTGGCGTGCCCGAGGGCGCCACATATCCCTGAGGGACAGGTCAATAACAGGCTTATTTTTTTCGGTTGGTGAGGATTCCTAATAGAAACAAAGACCTTAAATAATTAAATACTTATTTTAAACCAGGTCGAAGTCTAATACATAACATTTTTTAATGGCAGTAGTTGGCAGTAAGATTTCGGCTATAAAGATGTTTTTCTCAACTGTTTTCTGAACTTTGGATTATACACACAACAATATGTGTAAAACAATTGCTTTTGTCTGCTGGTATGCGTGGTAAACATGTTTGTCACCCTTGCATAATCACTACATTCAGTACACTACACTTGGTTGAGTGGCTGCTGTTAAATTTTAGAAATAGTGTGCAGCTAGCTATCGTTCCGTGTGGAAATAACGATAAGCGATTGTGAAGATGAAGTCTTTTTAACCGAAAACTTCTGACACTGTCTTTGTTGAACGGATTATTGACCATATTCCTGCAAATGTAAAGAAAGCTGCCTGTGGGACAGTACGAGTATGGAATGAGTGGTCGGATAAAAGAACCTCTCTTCCAACTAGCAGTCGACAAGAAGATGAGTTTGAGTTTGCTGTTGCGCCTGTTATTGAATTACTAGTAGTAGTAGTAGCAGCAGCAGCAGCAGCAGCAGCAGCAGCAGCAGCAGCAGCAACAACAGCAGCAGTAGTAGTAGTAATAGTAGTAGTAATCCGCTCGTCCGTTGTTATCAGCTATTGTTTTCAGCCCCGCCCTCCCCTCATACAACCAAAGCAGCACCCAGCTTTTCAGACAGTTAGTAATTGACAGGGGCTATTGAATATATTCAACCAAAAAGAACAAAGGAAACCGAGCCAACCGAAAAATAAGAGTGGTTTCCTTTTACAAAGTGGCCGTTTAATACAGGTCAAGACAATAGAAAAAGCTCGTCTGGACTTAGCAAAGGGTGACCACGACCACTAAGTAGAGGTGGCCGCTTAATAGAGGTCAAAATTAATGTAATTAAGGGAAGTAATTTTTGGGACTTTGACAACTGACCGCTTAATAGAGGGTGACCGCTTAATACAGGGCCGCTTAATACAGGTTCGACTGTATATTTTATTCCATAATTAGTAATTTTAACTCTCCACCCTGGGCCTGTCACCTTGTCGCGGTGGTGGAGCTTGTGTGTCTCAGTGACCCCAAGAGCTATGCCGGTGGGGACTCAGTCCCTGGCGGGTGCAACCGTACCGGATTGGTCGAGGGACAGGGACCTGACAAAGAACAGCCCCTGGCCCTCCAGGTTGGGGGTTGGGCGTTAGGCTAATCACCTAACCTCGTAAAAAGTGAATGATTACGGAAACCTTACACATAAGAGGCAATCTACCGAATCTTGGGGGCCGAGTGGCACACAACATGACGTTCCAGAGTGAAAGCCACATGGAAGCTCTGGAACCGAGGACGCCAATAGTGCACCCAAAAACACAGTTGAGGATAGGAAACTGGAACGTGAGAACCTTGTATGCACAAGGGAGGACAGCCCAAGCGGCGAAAGCAATGAGAGAGGCTAAGTTGCAGATAATGGGTATAAGTGAATTAAATGGCAAGATAAGATCAGTAATAGAGAGCTACTGGAAAGGGCTAACGTGGAGAAGTTGAGTGAAGAGGTAAGAAGAAGGAGATGGAGATTCATTGGACACATCCTGAGACAACAACCTGACAATGACTGTGTTACAGCCCTAACATGGACCCCAGAGGGAAGGAGAAAGAGAGGCCGGCCAAAAACAACTTGGCGGCGGACGGTAGAAAAAGAGAGGTCCAAAGCAGGGTGGCAGTCCTGGAGTGAGGTACGCACTGCAGCGCAAGACAGGAATCGCTGGAAAGCCCATGTGGAGGTCCTATGCGCCACCTTGGCACAAGGGGACAAGTAAAGTAAGTAATTTTAACTATTACTTTAAGACCCAAGGGGTGCTGTTTTTTTTGTCCTGTAAATTCTGTATTTTTACTGCACGTGGCGTAGGAAATGACCACTTTGCTAATTTTGCTGAATTCAAAAAAAACCTCAGGAAATGGCTAGTGTTTAATGGGTGAAGTCAAATGACAAACAAAGGGGCTGCATCCTAGAGATCAAACTTTCTAATACCCTTGTGTCCTCTCAAAGAATTACATACTAGAACTGATAAAGAAGACAGAGAATAACATGGAGAATGAGAAGGAGGGCAAATCCAAAAAGATGAGATGAGGTAAAATACAGTAGAGGAAGAGGGGCAGGAAATAGGACTTACTAATAATTGTTAAATTCTCAGCCTCGGATATTGCATTTCTAGCGTTCTGATTGGTTCACTAAATCTCGGTTATCAGCTCATATATCGTAGTTTGACCTTTTATGGAAAACGAATGCCCCAGGTGTCGCTAAGCGGGAAGCGAAAGTTTCATCGGAAAAATGTAGAAAAAAAAAAAAAGAAAAGAAAAGAAAGAAATACCAAACAATGCCATCTCAATATGACAACAATAAAAGCCACAAAGTTCGGCATGACACTCTTTAATGGTACGTATCTCTGAAGTTTCCTTTAAAATCCTCAAAATTGCATTTGATTTTACGATTTTTTAGATCACATAACAACAACAATAATAACCGGTTACCTTCAAAAATTTCAGGATGGCTTGCAAATCCTGGCGGTAAGAGGTTAAAACCAATCGAAGCAATTTCTCAGGAAGAGCTTTATGCCTGCCTTTATGTTTTTACGCATTTACGAGGACTTCAGGAAAAGTTCATCTGTGAAATCCGTACGAGCGGCGGCCATAATGTTCGTTTCGGTCGCTCGGCACCACTCAGCAAAACATTTGCACAAATGTGCACAGCTCTTCACGCTTCTCAAATAAGCTTAAAGTTTAAAAACTTGCACTTAATGCTTGTCTCAGTGAGGTTGTACCTCGTACAGTTGGACTTTCCTGAAGCCGGTTTTAAATCGTCCGCGAGTAATTCAGTTCAGCATGAAAAAAGCCGGCCTTGCCCTAATCTCTTCCTTCGCTCTGCACCACACATCAAACATTTGTTCAAATGTGCACAACTGTTACGCTTCTCGATGAGCTGGAACTTCAAAAGCACTTGAACTCGTACATTTAAACGCTTCTTGAATTTTAGATGTCCGACTGTGTCCGATTTTCTTCGCTTTCGATTTTTCATTCAACTCCGTTTGCAAAGAGCTGGGCGTGTCATGTGATCATTAGGTTTCGCACGCTTTGGTCGGAGGTTGCCTCAACATCCGGTCGTTTTAATTTGAAAGACGTTTTTTCCTTAAAATATAAAAATTCAGTAAACTTCAACAGCAATATTCAAACGCGGAGAATTTAATAAAACAATTATTCCATTCGCGCTTGTTGGATATGAGATTAGTTATAGCCAACTCGGCGCTTCGCGCCTCTAGCTATTTACCATCTCATATCCAACGCGTGCTCATGGAATAATTAACAATTATTCGCCGAAGGCGAAGTAAATATTTACTGAGCCTGAGGCGAATAATTGTTTTAATTGTTTTAGTATAATTACTCAGGTGATTATCAGAGAAAAACAAGTACCGTCCGAAAAATGTCGATTTTGTTTGTTTGTTTGTTTCAAATCGTCACGCGTCAATGAACAGAGACGCGCAGTCTGCCAATCACATGCTCAATCGAAATCACATGCGCAATCGATAAACTGCACACGGCCTCAAGCAGAATGTCAGTATACTTTAACTGCCGCTTCATTGAGACGTTTAGCATTGACTTCTGTGAATGAATGTTGGGTTTCTCCGACCCGTTTACCAAAATAGATGGAGATGAATCAGGCTGTTTGGTGTAAAACTTGAGCCGGGATCACAAGTGTTAGCAATAGCATTTTATTGCACAATTTCTTGTTGACATGATGGCTTCGCCGGTTAACGGACGTTTATAAATTGCCCTCAGAGATAAGCTGTTCCAGGTAGGAATTAAGTCATTTGTTGGCTTCACTAAACAAGCTTAAGTACACGGTTGTCGCAGATGAAAATATTTTGTTGTGAGGCGGTGACTTTAGATGGTGGTCGAAAGCCGCTCGAGCCGACAACAAACTAGTTTTCAGATTATAAGAATTGTTTTTTTTTCTCGTCACTGAAACATAAAACTTACAGAGACATTTATTCATCTTGTTTACTTCCATGCTTTCAAATTCTGTCTTAAACTCGTTTTGTTTGTGAAATCATTCTGTTAATAAAGAAAATCTTGCTCGAATTTAACTTAATTTGTTGTTTTTATTTTAAGTCCTAGTGATCGAGATCGACAACGTGCAATTTACAAGGGTTTTTTTTATCACAATTAGCAAAATTTTCATCTCTTGCCTTCGAAAAGTATTACCTCGGACTTAGCTGCATCTTTAGTGCCTTTCGGAATTGCATTTTCTTTCATCCTATTTACTTCTTTTTCAGAAATGTCAATAAATAGCTAAGCGACCATTTTGAAAGTTAGTGCTCCCGCTATAATCACCTCGTGCGAGGTGATTATAGCAGGATATGACGCAATCCTCGACCAATCAGATCAACAGAATCTCTATAATCACCTGAGTAATTATACTAATTGTTAATTATTTAGTCCTCTTACCTCCCTCCACCAGATTATGTGGATTTTTCGCTATCAAGCCAATATCAAGAGTCTAAAATAAGAGTAGCATATAATATTTCCTTATCTCCCCGCAACCAAGACACTTGGTTGTGAATGAGTTAACACATTAATGCAGTTTGAGTGTTCAGTTTATGCAAGTCAGTCCTTTTATCCCTGAAAGTGATAAACTGGTTGAAGCTAGTTGATGTGACTCATGATTAGTGGATGTTCTTTGAGCGAACTTTCGTGGGGGGTGGGGGGACCCTGGGAGGGGGGTACTCCGGGTTTCAAATGACTGGGATGATCAAAGGATTTTTAGCAGTTTAAAATTTGCAATTCATAATTTCATTCATATGGATGGAGAGAAGCGATGGCGGACGTACATGCAAACGCTAGTTCTTCTTTGATCATTTCTGACTCGTCTAGTTCTGTGTACTACGACGATAATTATTTAGATCTGGATCAATATTTGTCGTGTAACGTTGGAAAGAAGAGATTTAGCTGGAACGGTACCGTCGAGGATCTTGAAACAGTTATCGATGCAAGATTAATTCGATCAGTTGATGAAAGACACCTATTAATTGCGAATGGAGAGGCATCCGTTAGTTTAACTTTAAACTTTTACATTTATTTTAACCTAGTTGGAAATAATTAATTTTTATTTGTTCTTGTCCGAGGACCTTCCTCCCTGAAAACCGATGAATGTGACAGGTGTTTCCTTCGTAGATATTTTTATTATTATAATAATTACCTATATTATCATTATAGGAATTTCAACATTATAATAATACTACAATTTCAATTTAATGGGTTTCAACATCACCTCTACATCTATTGAAAGTCTTTGAAACAGACCTCTGACTTTGTCTTGTAAATGTGGAAGAATTGATTTTCAGAAAGGTTACGTATGACATGAATCTTGAGAATGATGATTATTCTTAGAAAGTGACGCAGGCATACTCGGAAAAAAGAAATCCGAGTGCTCCTATCAGGAGTCGAACCTAAGACCTTCCGATTACTAGTTTGGATGCTCTACCACTGAGCTACAGGAGACTCGTGGGAGCTAAGGCCATTAAACTAGGTTCATGGGACAAACATCCTGCATACTGCTAGGATTTGAATGTCGAACGTGTGGTATATGAAGGAAATGTGATGGTATATTTCCAGCCTGGTGAATGAATGAGAATGATGATTATTCTAGAAATTGACGCAGGCATACTCGGAAAAAAGAAATCCGAATGCTCCTATCAGGAGTCGAACCTAAGACCTTCCGATTACTAGTTCTTCTTTACCAATACGGGCAATTTGATATCACACACAAAATCAATTGCATGTAGGCTGATCATGTCTAAAGCTACCAGGTCCCAACTATAATGCACTTATTATTAATTTTATAAGTAGTAAATAACATCCTATGCACAAAATATTCAATACTGCCTAATAATCAACCCACAAAAGTACAGGAGCTGACTTAGAAATAGTTCACACAAGAAGAGGAATACAAAATAATGCAGCTTTTATTTATCCTCTCCACAGAAAAATTGAAACTGATGGTTAGACCATTTCACACAGAAGTTGAAAGTCAATATGACAACAATCACTGTTTTCACTTTCCAAGGGAATCAATTGTTCAAAACGTGTGTTTCGTTTTTAGTGGAACTTACTAAAGAGTGGGTATGCAAACTAAACATTTTGAGCAGTTAGTTTTCTGTGATGTTGTTTCAGTACAATGCTGTCCTGAAATTCTCAAGGGTGAAAAAACACGAGTAGTCCTTTGATTTTAAAAAAATTTTCTGCTCTCAATTTAAATGTTCTTAGCATTAAAAAGATTTAATGCTGATCATATTTTCGTTCTTACAGTCATGACATCACCAGCGCAAAAAAAATCATGCAGTCATCAACCCACAGGGAAGCTATAGAACCATACGTCAGATTAATTAAACCCAACTTTCAACATTCTCGTGTATATTAAATAAAAGGAAGTGACAAAATCAAACATAATTTTAACGCTATATCTACCTCTTTTGCGGGTCCTTATCCGCTGGCCACTAAGTGTAGGTTTGGGTTGCTTTTGACTCATAAAACAAATGTCTGAAATTAAAGAAATCAACGTAAGCTGAGCAACAAGATTGTAAAAGGTGAATAGTTGGATCAATCGAGTACACGTTTTAGTTCCGAACCCACGTCACGTTTTGCCAATATATAGTTGTAATCTAGAGCTACTGTGATAAACTGCATTTACAGCAGACAGTTGGCAACGCTAATTAAGGTTAAGTTCAAAATTATGCTAAATATTGAAGGCGACTGATCATGATTTTCAAGCGTTGTTTCTTCCTGTTTTCACGCGGCGCTCCTTCGTGTTCGTGGAATAAAACGACGCCACAAAACATATTCCATTTCCAAACATTCCAGGCAATTTTCAGGGCAGGGAGCTCCGATTTGGAAGCCAAAGTTAGCCGTAATGCGAAAACATTTGCACAACAAAGACAACAGAACACATAAGCTAAGCAAATGCGGGCGACGAATTTAAAGTTCGGAAATCGATTTGGCGCAAGCCAAGATAGGATTCGATCACAGAATATCTGTCGATTGTATTCGACAAAATAATTTAATTATGAACTAGGACCGGGTAACTGCGATTAACTATCATTTCTAGCTCCTGTAGATTATAATTTAGAATTTACTGCGCCGTAATCGCGAAATGTACAAAATTAAACTATCGGAATAAGCGTGCGTAGAACTTGAAAATCAGCCACAAGTACGCTTCTTTAGCTCAGAACTGGTAAAATTAACCTGGGCGATTTCTACGTGACAGTCACGTAGCTTGAAAAACTTTCAAAACATTAATCTCAGCCGTGAAACAATGAATATTCTTACCTGAAAACCGTTTAAGATATGGGCAATGGGAAAAAGTTATTGATATGAGGAAACCGGTCGCTTCGCCTACAGGTCAACTCGCCTACAGGTTAACTCGCCTACACTGAAGTTAACTCGCCTACACATGTGAAGTTAATTCGCCTACACATGAAGTTATAACTCGCCTACACGAAAACAACTCGATAAAGTTAAGTACATACACTGTAGTTGTCTTTATCTTGATATTAAACTTGAGCGAAACGAGTTGTGTTTGATTAATCCACTGATACTGTCGCTCGGGGATTGGGAAGAGATCTGCATGCTCGCGCATCACTTTACTGACTCTCAAGCAAATGGTAATGCATGGAACAACGCTTGCGCTTCACGGACGTTTTTTAATATATCGAGGTTAAAGAATTCGTTACTTGTCTGAATAGCAATGATCATTTTGTGAGTGTCATTACTGTGTTGGTATAAGTGCTAGCGAGTCCGTTAGATAATTTAAGCTTCACGAATGTGTGAAGGTTAAAACTCTGCTCGATATTATGATTATCGGGATACGAGTCCCGTTAAACATGTTAAAGCATGCGTTACTTGTGTAAATGACCATGATCATTTATAAGTCCTGGTACAAGTGCTAGCGAGTCGTTATAAGTTTCATCATTTCACTACAAAAATGTCTCAAGGCGCGTGGCAACTGAGACCGTTATACAAACCTTCACTTAAAGAATTGATGAAAGCTTTACGACTGTTTGAAGCTTAAAACTCTCTGCTCGAAAAAAAAATCACACCCTTTGTCTTTTCAATTGAATAGACGTTGATTATCGGGATACAAATCCCGGTAAACATGCATGATAAAGTATTCGTTACTTGAGTTAATGACAATGATCATTTATAAGTGCTAGCGAGTCCTTATAAGTTTCATCATCGAATAGCAACCCCGCCTTGTAATGGTATTGCCCGTGGGATCCCTGGTTGGGGGAGAGTCACACATTGAAGGTACTACAGTCGACTCTCGATAATTTAACTCGAACCTTCAAGGGAAATTGAAAAAGGTTCGAGTTATCGGGAGTTCGAGTTATCGAGGGTAAAATTATATAGGAAATGACCTGAAGGGAAAGGTAAATTTGTTCGAGTTAGCGATGGTTCGAGTTATCGGGAGTCGACAGTCGAAGGTTTCCTTGCGACCACTCTCGCAAACGACCAGCTCTAGTAACGACCACCATTGCAAAAACCCATTTAAAATATCACTGAAACTCTGTAATCAAAGGCTCTCGTAAGCGAAAACTCCCATCATCATCATCATCATCATCATCAGCCAACTGCACTGCAATCGGTCACGAGCTTTCTCCACGCCTTCCGGTCTTGTACCGTGCTTCGAATCTCTTCTGGCCTTGGTGGGTATGCCTGGCTGATTATGCTGGTAATGTACTAATGAAACATCAGCTTTGGGCGACCGGGCTTAAGTTTGCCATGTTTGGGGTGGAAAAGGGCGTACCTGTTGACCAATGCATTCTCTGTTGACCAATTCATTCATCGACCACTCCCATAAGCGACCGCGACTACTTTTGGAAAATAATGGTCTTTTCCTTTGTTTTTAATCCCTCGAAAGCGACCACTAAAAGATTCTGATACGTATTACGGCAACTCTTCAAGAATAAAAGTATACACTTTGTGATCACATTAACAGTAATATATAGCACTGCCTAATAATGTTCGTAGATTAAGATCTCGAATCTAAAATTCAAGATGATTTACTGTTGGATAAAGGGTGTTACCCTGTGACCGAGGTAGAAAGCTTTATGCTAAAAGCTCTGGTAAGTGACCAGCTTCTATTATTTCAGCTTTTGGTCGCTTACGAGATTACATTCTCGTAAGCGACCAGCTCTAGCTACGACCACTTTTTGCCATTCCCGAACATTGTTTCTATTCCATTTGGAACTTTAAACCCTACAGAATGAAACGAAACAACTTTCGGAGTATCCGCCCGATGGATGGGTGTGGGGGCTAATATATCATCAATGTTGAAATGATCGATCAAGCTCTCAAGGCAGCCCAGATCAAGTATCTATATCATGGAAGAGATAGTAAATGGTGCTTTATCTCCTCTTCGTGGCCATGCCCTTCTCCACTCCTTTCTTACGCACTGTAACCTTATGTGATACGATCATGTGGAGTAAATAAAAAAATTAAAAAATGCAAAATTGAGCCATATCTCGGTTTGGAGTTCCGTTTCTTGTGCACTGTAGTTTTGACACACAAGACTTGATGTCAGAGTTGCTTATACCAAAGTTGTGCAGAGAGGTACTTAGTGTTTTGCAAGCACCTCAATAGGGTCTGATTGGACACCACGACAACACGTCATACTAACATCTTTGACTCTGTACAAGAGAGGATCCTCTCTTGCTCTGTACCATCAAACAGAAAAGGGCTTCAATCTTGGAAAAGGCAAATACGAATTAACACCACCCCAACAACAACAATAACAATAACATTGACTTTATTTTTACAAAACTGAAAAACGGCCTTTGTAGCCCACACCCCCCCCCCCCCCACCCCCTCAATTTCAATGATTGAAGAATAGAGCGTTTTACTTTGCATGCGAATTCACCATTGACTTGGGGGAAGTGTCCCAGTTTCATATCGAAGCACTTATTTCATTGCATAAGAGCACATGGACATTTTATCATTGATTTGTGGCATAAAAGATAATAAAAATGGATTACACTGAACCCTCCAGGGGGGGGGGGGGGGGGATTTTGGGGTACGATAGGGGAACCTTTTTGAGGATGGATGTATATAAAAGGGAAGAGATGTCACCAGTTGAAGTATAGTGAAGAGGAGGGAAAACTGTCATTTAAGTATTTAAAGGGCAAATCAAAATATCTTGAACAGAACCTGCGAATATATAGGCAGGTTAAATTTGTTACGGTAGGTATGTGAATGGAGCAACTTCTCTTTCAAAAATGGTATATAGAAGAACAAGGCGTGGAGCCTCCCCTGATAATTCTTTATTGAGTAGTCCCCCCCCCCCCTATCCCTCTAAGCACTGAGCGCCTAAGGCACGCATTCCTGTCCCCAGGTGTGAGTGTGTGTGTTAATTATTATTATCGTTATTATTATTATTATTATTATTATTATTATTATTATTATTATTATTACTATAATTATTATTATTTTTTTTTTCCAATTTTTTTTTCTATGCGTCTGATATTATAATTATAAAGGAAATAAAGGGAGATGTAAAGAATCGACCATAAGAAGACGGATAGAAAAAATCTGAGCCCCAGATGGGATTCTTTACATCTCCCTTTATTTCCTTTAATTTTCTTTTCTCCGTTTTATTTATTTATTTATTTATTTATTTATTTATTTATTTATTTATTTATTTATTTATTTATTGTTTATTTAAAAAAAAAAAGAAATAATACTTCTTTGGCCTTAATAGGCCAATTCCGAATTGCTGTGAGCCTCACTATGAAAAAGAGGCCAAGTGCAAAACTTTTCATATGAAAAGTAGTTTTGTTTGCATATGAATGAAAACTAATTTTCACGACAAAACCTTTGCACTCAGCGTCGCTTTCATAATGAGGTTCAAAACAACTCGGAAATGGTCTATTAGCTTTTATTGGCATGAAGGTATGCCCAGAAAACAATAAATCAACTTATTATGTTTTATTCGACTTTACCGTGGAACATTTGAACAGGCTAGCTCGTTTGTTCCTGCCCTGGGGTATTTACCAGTATGTTTTAAAAAATCCTAATACTTGGCGGTAGGCCCGAGGGGGAGGGATGGAGGGGACGCACTGCTGGAAGTGACTGATGCATATAAACTAAGCTTTACGAGCCTTTCCTGCGAAGTCCCGGTTGATGGTATGTATTAGATACAGAGAGATGAGTCAGATGTCGTTTACAAAGTGCCCAGGTACATTGCAATGTGCAAAATTATTTTAGATGGAGTGGTGCGGTGATGTCCTCCAAAGCCTTCTTGAGAGGAGAATTATTTGCGCGCGTGAAATGCGTGGAGAACGTGGAGCGCGAAGGGAGGGAGGA
Organism: Pavona decussata; assembly: GCF_977016875.1. Lineage (NCBI taxonomy): Eukaryota > Metazoa > Cnidaria > Anthozoa > Scleractinia > Agariciidae > Pavona > Pavona decussata. The sequence continues at coordinate 639,075 of NW_028145581.1, forward strand.
AGAGTAAGAAGTTAATATGCAAAACGTCTGGCAATCAAATTTTTTAAATTCCTTTACGCTACTTGAGGTCATACCGGAAGTTGCTTATAATGAAATACCACCAATCAAAATACTCTAACGATCTCGGAACACCCTTAGACGTTTCTCCATCGTATTTTCTGATTCCATTTCGCGTGTAATCCCCGCTAACTGGGACCAGAATCTCGATCTGCTGTTTCTTGAAGAGCCTTTCAGCCCGACTCTTTTTCACCAAAATTCAAAATACGAACTTCATGCATCGATTTTATGTTCATATTTCAGGATAGGGGGCTTCGCACTAGGACCAGCGAGGTGTCAGTAAGGAGCCTTTCATTTATTACGGCTGTAGGGAAGGAGAGGGTTAGGCAAAATTTTATAGGGAGCTTCCAAGTATTTGCCAACCCTGAATAAAAAATGTTACAAACTATATAGCCCCCCTCCTCTGATCTTACATCTGAACTTTGTTACCCCACCCCCCACCACAACCACCACCGACCCACAGGCACACAACAAAAAAACATTTGTGCTATAAAGAACTTTGAAAGCAGGAAGGATTTCTTTCCTCAGAACAAACAATTTTTAATATAGACTCTGCAGTCAGCCATTCTGTTTGTGACGGTAGCACTCTTGAATGAGAAAAACATAAGACAGTCGAAGGAATAACAGAAGAAGAAATTGCCAATCTCACACTAGAGAAGCACAACAATCTGGAAGAACAGAGAGACAAACGTAACGATTGGAGTCAGGCTGGTTTACCGGCATATTATTTATTTTCTCGTTTTATACAGCTCATTAGTTGTCGTTAGAGGGTGAATATATACCTTGCTGTCTATGGCAAATGTACGCAACGTTCTCATTGCTTGTTTATTCTCTATTTACATATCCAAAAATCAATTCGGAAAGTCGTGCCAGTGAAACAGAGCTCATGGAGCAGAAGAGAGTTTTGCAATCAGTAATATCCTTCTACAAAAGTACTATAGTACCTGGTCGGTGTTGTCGTAACTGGTGTAGCGAACAAAACTCCTTTTCGGTCGGATTATCATACAGATCTAGTTCGTTTACTTTGCAGCTTGGCTGTTTTACTGCTTCACATAGACTGGCAGCACCGACATCAGTGATCTGATTAAAACCCAGATCTAGTTTGGTCAATTTGCAGCTTGGCCAGATCTAGATCTAGTTTGGTCACTTTGCAGCTTGGCAGTTTTAGTGCTTCACATAGACTGGCAACACCGACATCAGTGATCCTATTACCATCCAGATTTAGTTTTGTTACTTTGCAGCTTGGCAGTTTTAGTGCTTCACACAGACTGGCAACACCGACATCAGTGATCTGATTACGACCCAGACCTAGTTTGGTTACTTTGCAGCTTGGCTGTCTTAGTGCTTCACATAGACTGGCAACACCGACATCAGTGATCCTATTACCATCCAGATTTAGTTTTGTTACTTTGCAGCTTGGCAGTTTTAGTGCTTCACACAGACTGGCAACACCGACATCAGTGATCTGATTACGACCCAGACCTAGTTTGGTTACTTTGCAGCTTGGCTGTCTTAGTGCTTCACATAGACTGGCAACACCGACATCAGTGATAGGATTAACAGCCAGAATTAGTGTGCTTACTTTGCAGCTTGACTGTTTTAGTGCTTCACATAGACTGGCAGCACCGACAGCAGTGATCTGATTACCACCCAGATCTAGTTTGGTTGCTTTGCAGCTTGGCTGTGTTAGTACTTTACATAGACTGACAACACCGACATCAGTGATCCGATTAACACACAGAAGTAGTGTGGTTACTTTGCAGCTTGGTTGTGTTAGTGCTTTACATAGACTGGCAACACCGACATCAGTGATTTTATTGTTCATCAGACAAAGACTGGTTAACGTTTTAGACAGTGGTCCTCCAATAAAACCTACACATTCATTATTTAGTCGACACATTTCCAGTGTTAGCTCGGTGATGGGACATGAATCTCTTTCTAACGCTGCAGACATTTGTCTTAATCCAGATGATATCGTGCTTTCTTCAATGATCAATCTCTTGATGGACATGACTGACCTCTGCTCAAACAATATCATTTCCGAGTAAGCGATTCCCATGTTGACAGTGCCACATGGCGGCTGTCCAGACGGCAATGTTTGGTGTCTTGTGTTGGGTTCCTCTTCATTCAATGCAGTGATTGTATCAAGAAAAAATGATATGGCAATACAATCCACGTCAGTTATGTTAATAAACCAAATCTCTTCATCACGAACAGGGTGTTGACGGTAGTAATCTTTAGCGAATTCCTTGTCCTGATACTCATAGAGACATTTTGCTTGAAGAAGATGGTGATTTCTCTGTCGGGTGTTTAATGAAAGTTGCTTTAGCAGTCTTTCCAGGAGCTCCCCGTCTTTTTCTTTTGACATAATACCAACCATAAACTGCATGACCATTATGGATACAGTTTCTCCTGGAGGAATGCCCCTCTTCTTTACAAACCAACGGGCAGCTAAATATTCCTGAAGAGTTAAGTGAGTAAAACAAAAATGTTTTGTTGTTTGAGAAAAAGACACCCTGAAGGGAGGACCGCAGTGAAGAATACCGCTTTTCCTCAGGCTTTCAACTTCTTTGGAACTGAACCTTTTCATTTCTTTCTCGCCAAAAAGGAACTTTTTCTCCATAAGCAACTCGGCTGCAAACTTCGACAGTTCATCCAGAAAGGTTTCCTCAAAATGAGGAACTTCGTTTTTGTTATGTTTTTCCCTGAAAATGTTGAAAACTTCAAAATAGAGATCACTTGCTGAGATGGGTAGATCTTCAGTACTCTTTGATTCCTTTAGAACGTACTCCATGTATGAACACATCAGAGCACAAAGCACGGGAATGTGAGCAAAACTGATAAGATTCTCGTTCTTCGTTATATGCTCCAGTACAGTGTTCTTCATGATTTCGTTCTCTCCGAAATATTTCTCAATGTATTCTCTCACCTCCAGTGGAGAAAACCCTGCAATTTCCACTTTCCGATCGAAGGGCATTCCACTGATCTTGTCAGATTCATCAGGTCTTGACGTTACCATAACAGTAGCCTTTCCTAAAATTGTTCCTCTCATTAGTTTGGCACATAGTGCAGCTACCGGCATTTTCTCTCGACAGCTGTTTGGATACCTTTCATGCGCATCGCCAGTGATATAAGCTTGTTGGGAAAATTCGTCAAAACCGTCAAGAATGATGAAAACTTCTTCGGGGTGATTAACAATGTATTCAAAAAGCAAGTCGTTGATATTTGATTGGTCATCTAATATCGAGGATCGGTTCAAGAGTTCTTTCAAGGTAAAACCCTCTTTCTTTAGTAAATTCAGCTGACGAAATGTCAACAAGTACGCAAACTTAAAATTGGGCATTTGCGCGTTTGTTGGAGGCAGAAATAATTTATCGTTAACCCAATCTCGAAAAAGCTTTTGACAGAACAAGGTCTTTCCGATCCCTGCCTTTCCAGTGACAAGAATGGATTTGGGATTCTCTTTTTCTTCGGTGGTGGGAATAAACAATTCTTGACAGTGTTTGACTCGAGTTCCGCTCACTTGACCATACTGCTTGAGGTGTGTCCTTCTTTCAGCATCTCCGTCTTTAATGGGCTTTCGTCCATGCTGTATGACAAGATTAGTAAAAATTTCGTCTGTTTTCATCTTGGCGACAGTAGGAATGTCCAAAAGTTTGGGCTGCAACTCTGTTTGCCTTTCTATTGATGCTTTCAAGGCTGCTGAGTAGGCATCAACTTCTGAAAAACAAAAGAAAAATTATAGTAATTAAACAGTTAAAAAAATATATCATTTAAAAAATACGCACGTGCCTTCTGTTGCGTAGAGAACTGTATTTAACCAATCAGAGAGAGCGCACCATATGAGAAGAATTTCAAAACGGGATGTATGTACCAACTGTTTGTGTGAGTCATGTTTCTGTAAAGGAGAGAATTTCTGTATCGAATAAAAATAACTTTGATGAAAGTAAAACTTTGTAACTCTATATGGCAATATGAAAGTTTCATCTACCCAAATTAAAGATTTCGGGTACAAACTAATCACTCGCTACCCTGTAATCATCCTCGTACGAGCAAATATTTTTCAGGGGCTGTGGGGAACCGAAGGGGAGGGGGAGAAGTTAATCTAAATCTAGGGAGGTATTATCAAAGTTCATAGGCTATCATTGCAATTGGTTGGAGGTTGAAATCTTAATCCCCATCTTACTCCCTCTCCGCGCCGGTCCCCAAAGCGCACGTGTCTGGGCGTTTACTTATTTATTTAATTTTTTGGTTTGTTTTTTCCTTCCCTTCCTCCTCGAGAAAAAAATACCTGAGCTTGACTTGTTGACAACTCTACATTCGCTCATCGTTGACAACTATATTCACTCTATATTGAACTCTTCCTTTCATCTAAGTTCTACTATGTAGGATTGACAGCTATGCGGAAATTTCTTTGAATTTTATTCTTTTCTTTCTTTCTTTCTTTCTTTCTTTCTTTCTTTCTTTCTTTTTTTTTCTTTTTTTCATTTTATTTCTATATTTAACTTCCGACTCGAGTGAGATTATTCTCCCCAAAAATTCAATACTTTCTGGGCTGTAAAGAAAATAAATCGAATTGTTTTCTTTGTGGTTGCTATCAATGCTTTCTACAGGCTTTGGTTGTTTAATCATTCTCGATAAAACTGTTTCCAGTTGCTTTTTCCAGGCATCCAGAAATGGTGGAGCTGGTAAGGGGCATGAGTCTATTCCTTACGTGACGTCACAAACTGCTTTGCATGCATTTTCACAAAGACTTAATACAATGCAAATCACTTTGTGACGTCAAGTAAGGAATAGACCCATGCCCCTTACTAACTCGGTCATGGGACAGATGATGGCTAGATTTTGTAACTTTTACAGCCTATAAAAGGTCAAGGTTTGGTTGAAAAAAGGCGCAAAAAGGCTCAATGCGTTTCGAACAGGTGCAAAGATTTATTTAAGCGAAAAACGTTTTTGGGGTTATGTGCACTTTAATCATGCCCGTTAATCATCAGACCCTTACCCAGTCGCTATTTACGTGTTTTGTGGGGTGAGAAGATTGGATTCGAGGATGGATTGAGGCGCGCTGGGTGCCATGGGAAGAGGTAAAGGAAAAATAGCGACTGGCAGATTTCGATCCAATATGGCGTTTGTCCGAAGAGTGATTTCTTTTCTGTTGGCTTTTAATGTCGTGCTGCCGTAATGGCTTCTTCGCGGGAATATTCGAAGGAAGACGAAATATGACTGTGATACTAACCTTCGATCCACAATTCACTGAAAGAACTGTCCAAATCACCCACATCGTCTTCCTGCGAATGTTCCCGCAAAGAAGCCATTACGGCAGCACGACATTACAAGCCAACAAAAAGGAAATCACTCATCGGAGGAACGCTTTAGCTCGTTGAATACCAAACTAGAACCCGCAGTGAATTTTGACTGCAAGAAATGTCTAAAATTACTCCGTTTTCTTGAAAAAGAGCATGCACGGTTCCCCGCACGATTGCACGGATCTGTCAAACGAAATTTGCTAGTCGAGATTTTTCCTTCGCCTCTTCTCATGACACCCTGCGCGCCTCAATTCATCCTCGTATCCAATCTTCTTACCCCAAAAAACACGTAAATGGCGACTGGGTACGAGTCTGGTTAATCATGGGCGCATTGGGATTTTTTTTTTTCGATGTCAAAAATGTCTTGTAGCGCTTTCAATGCTATGAATATACAGAGATTATCGGATAACTGATTGGTGCAGTGGATATGTGAACCCCTTGATCGTTCCGAGTTCGAGTCGCAGATTGTACATTAGTTTTCTTTCTCCTTTTGTAGAATCGTTTGTTTTCATTTTGGTTGCCTTTTGCTTACAGTCGACTGAAGTCATTAAAACATCAAACTCCTGGGAAAGAACGTTATCCCCGTACGTTTTATACTGTAATTATGACTGAAATAAGTGAAATGTAACAGGGAAATCTAATAATTCCTTTTCGCATTTGAATTTAAAAGGAATCTTTCGTTTCAGTGTTATGACATTTTCAGCTGACATTTTATTTTCAAATAAACTCGGCTAAAATTTCTTAGTTGATCGGATATCCACCGAAATGAACCATTACTATATTGGAGGTTTCATCTTCAGAAATGTGTAAAATCAAATTAAACAGGTTCTTCTGCAGATAAACGTCTATATACGTCTGTAATTTCTGCCGAGGTGATCAGATTTTAACCGAAATGAACCATAAGGTACTCCGATTATTACTAAATTTGTAGTTTCATATTCAGAAATTGTTACACAAATTATACAAGTTATTTTGGAGATAAACCTCATTTTACGTCTCTTTCTAGTTAGCTAACCTGGTTTGACATCCTTCATTTTAAGGCTTTCAGCTTCTTGGTCCAAGTTTTCCACCTTGGCTGTCACTGCAGTTAGGCCCTGCTTCAGTTGCTCAACTTTGTCATCTGTCTTGGCAAGTCCTTTTTGTAACCCCTTGACTTGCATCGATAGTCGTTCGTTGACGGCTTTCTGACAACGCAAAAGTCTCTTCAGAGTCTCCTCCACGTCTTGAAGCTTTTCCTGTTGTTGCATCAACGCTTCGTCGTGTTCATCCAGCCTGGTTCCATGGCAAAGTTGCGAAACTTCAAGAACGACAACCTGTTTTTGAACTGAAGCTAACTGCTTGATTTCCTGATCCATTACCGACTTAAGGTTTTTGTTGTCAATGATGAGATCATTGACATTTTCTTGCACTAAAGTCAGAACGTCCCCGTCCACAGCATGTCCCATACACAACTGGCACCCTGCATACAATATGAAGGGATTGTATGATTAGCATTATATATTGAAGTATTTATACCGTTCAAGTCAGTAACATTAACTCTACTTTGAGGGTGTCATATTCGTTCGGGCTATGCAAACTTGCTTTTGAGAAATAACCTTCCTATGTGCAGAAAGAACTTCCTAAACAAATCCTTTTAAAAATTATTATCGCTTAACATATTTTCATATCAATCTATCTACTAACTTGTAGAGTACTGAGTGTAACTTTTATTAAACGTCGTTCCAGTTCAAAGTTCTTATTTGTGTTAGCCGGTGTATTGTAATTAGCACGCTCCTCTCGGGGGTCAGTTTTAGTTAACGGGGAAAGCGTGGGCAAAATATAGATGCCTTCGCCCATTTGTTTTCTCCTTCCTCCTTTCGTTCGTGCAATTATTCATTCAATTATTATCATATCAATGCAAAGGAGAGGCTAACGCTTAACAAAAAGAGTTCGCCCGTTTATTTCCTCGTTCTTTCGTTCGTTTGACGTTCAATCAATTGTTCATTGAATTATTCGCTTTCTTCATGCGTTCAACGGAGAGGCTAACGCTAAACAAAAAGAGTTCGCTTGTCGAACCTTTAGTTTGCCAGTCATACAGATCTTCCAATGTCTTCTTCTCCTTCTCAGCAGTCAGGCCCAGACTTCTCATCAATGCTTTTAGCTTAGCAAAGCAATTATTGAAGAAGGTTTCAGACCATTCCCTGACGTCAAAATGGCCCCACTTGTTTCGGACATTTTTTCTGACATCATCAGCAGATGTCTGAGTGAGTGAGGAGAAAATAGCCTTTGGTTGGTAGTAGGAAATTCCCAACAAGTTCAAGATGGCGGTCATGTCCATCGACTCATCAAAGGCAGAAAACATAGCAAGATGCTTTAGCAGGTATATCTTGGCCAGGTCGACTGAACTGTTGATAGTAAAACAGTAGCTTTTCTTGTCACTGCCATGAAGTACACTGTTGTTGTTAACGTTCTGAAATTTCAGATTTTTAAAGTGTGGATCAGTGTTGGCGTAAGGATAAGTCAGTGTCTTCAGAGTACAGCTTGGGGTCAGGTGTTTGTTTAAGTCGTCATAATGAGTGTTCATTCCTGCTTTGATAACATCTCGCAAAACTGGAGCAGCAACTTTGTTCATAGCAATTCCTACAACAATCCATCTCTTCTCTTCATCAGAGACCATCATCTTTAGTAAAAGAAAGGATAAAAGAAATAAATTAATCAAAGAATGTGTATAGTACCCGGTACTAATAGTATAGTTTTTTGTAATTGATGTGTGGCCCTTGGGATTCAGTTTTCCTCTGTGGCGTACAAAAACAATGAGATTCAGTTTCCGCTAAACACGACTTATTGAAAATCGGGGAGAGCAGGGGCACCCAATAGTTCGTTTCGGATATCGAAGGGGTAAATATGTCGTCAAAAATACGAAAGGATGACAACTGCCTATTTCCTAAAACCAATAATAGCTATAAAAATCGGGGGATTAAATCAAATTACTTTAACCGCTCGCGACTGAAATTTGCATCTAAAGCATCTGATCACATCAATCGGTATTAGCCTGCACAAATGTGTCTTAAAAAAGGCCAGAAAACCATCTGGGAACACAGGAGACAATATTATGACTATTTTTCTTAAACGTTCTCGTTGGGCTTTCCTGACCTAAACCATGCCGGTTACGGAAACTGAGCTTCAGTTTAACTATGAAGCCAAAAGGAAGAGAATGTTTGTCAAATTTCAAGAATCGACAGTGATCGATCACCAAATTCACTGAAGAATAGCTCTGTTGTCAGTTCTACCCTTTGAAGACACGTTTCTATTGCGCGTTTTTAGACTTTTTACGGGTCATTTACTTAACTGTATAATCACTACACAGTTTAGAATTTTACTAAACAAATCTTGCTAAAGTTGCTTTTTCCTTACAGCCTTTGCTGTCTGCTTACTTGCAACATAACAACTACTATTATAAGAGAATACTTCTGTCCGCCGGCTTGTTTTTTTCGTAGAAGGTTGCATACATAATTCTTCATTCTCCCTCAAAAGGTAATTTTGAAATTTACTGATTGCGGATATTGACTAACTGATCACGAGAGGTGTTTGAATTATAAATTAATTGTGTTAGCGTGCTGGTTACTAACTTGCTTATAAAAATGCTATTTAATACACAAAGTATTGATAAATTGTGAAATGTAGCTGACTGGTCGCTGACAGACTTTCATGTCGAGTTTTCTATCGCGTGATAGTTGATGACGGCAAAGCTCGAATCAACTATCACACATAGAAACCTAGAGCGAATATTTTAATTGTTTTAATATAAATGTACTATAGTATAAATATATTAATCTGCTAGTTACTTGCATTACTTCATCTAACAATGAAACTGTTGCTTGTCAACATTGCGAAATCCATGACGCGCTTACCCAAACCCTCACCCTAACTCGGATCCGACGCGCGAAACATTTCCGTAGTAGCCCAGCGTGAAGTAAGAGGGACGTCAGTTATGTTCCGAAATTGGCTTTAGTCTCGGTAGTCAAATATGTGGCTTTTGTACTTTGGTTTGTCTTGTTGAAACAAAAAAAAACTTGTTCAGCCCCTTGTTTTGTTATTCTTTAATATCGCCCTCACTAATTGAAAAAAAATAATAATAAGCGCCCACCCACATGGACCCAAAGTTAAGGTAAGCGCCCAGAGCCGTTAATAGAATAAATACGTATCTCTATGTTGGTGATGCTGCGAAATGCCAACCAAGTCGGCAAATGTCACAAACGTTTATTAATTATCTGAAGATTTTTGTAACAGCTGATGGTCTCTTCGATGAAGTATCAATATTGTTTTCGGTTGCTACAATTCAAGTAAGCAGTGCACATTCCACAACCATCAGGGGCAGATATTTTTAGACTGTCACAAAATTAATTCAATGAAATTAACATGTATATTAATCTTCTTCTACATCATGACCAAAATTTGGTTTTGGCGCCAAATCACGCATGAGGAGATTCTCATCAGCATGTTGACCTTCTACGATAAACGCTAATTTGCTTCCAATAATCAAATGCGAAAACACGTTTCGGTCTAAAACTCGAAAGTTTGATTCCATACTTGAAAAAAACTTTCTCCCAAGAAGCCAATTTGTTGCAGACATTATTTAATAGATGCGCAGTCGACCATCACTTATCACCAACATAGTTTCGAAAAGCTTTCGTATTAAAGTTCCGGCAGACGAACAAATCACCTTGAATTGATTTCGCCGACCTCTCACGAAACGTACAATTATTAGAGAACTGAACTACTCTACGCTGACTGCACGGGAGAGTCTTACGTATTTGATTAATTAAACAGGAACACAGGAAAGCGCTCGCATGCATTGATGTTTGGAATTTTGAAAGCCGATTACCTAACTATCCAGCGTTTAGTCTTTACCACAGAAGCAAATACATGTTAATATAAAATAACTAACGGTTACAAAAAATGACATTTGTATTAATGTTATTGGTTCTTACACCGTTACGCGATCCGCCACGCTAAAGAGTAAAAATTATAAAGAGGATGGCAGTGATCTACGTCTGCTATTCAAATTTTAACAAAACAGGCATGAGCTTATTTTGTTTAAGTATACATTTTTGCATACTGGATATGAGTTCTTCGGCTTTGTTTTTTTTTTTTTTTTTTTTCAGTTTTGGAAGATTTGATCGGAAAAGTTCAAACTGACAACAAGTTGAGCAGGGATCGGCCGGTTGTCCTGCAGAAGCCAAAGAAAATAAAGATCTGAAAGTTGATTACAGATTTGTGGTCGAGATCGAGATTCCTTTCTACTCCTAACCGATGCAGTACAACAGTTTCTTTACACGCTAACCGCCTTTACGAAAAAGCGGGACTTGAACAAAGTCACCGTCGATCTTTCAACTTAATGTATTTTAACAGTAAACCGTTCGCTCATGGCGGATACAATACAGCCATCCTACCTTACTTGCGAACATATTGTATTTCCTGAGCTGCTCACGAAGAGCGCGTTGCAATTCTTGTGCTACGTCTTGTCCGCCTGCACCAAGACTTCCTCACCGATTTAACGATTAAACATTTGGATCCTACCAGGAACAGGCTAAGGAGTTATTTTTGTTCCTTTACAACGAAAACAGAGAGACACCACAAACAAACTAAAACAAAGTGAATAACGTGGTTTTGGGTGCGACATTAGAAATCGACTGAAATTAGCATATAAATGCGCCAGTGATTTTCAAACAACGCTATGTGTGGGATTTTGTTGGCTTGGCTTGGAACAGTTATTTTGTTAATAGTAACCATGCAAACTGTTATCCAATTCTGTTGATACAGATAATTATACCGTGTTCCGTTTGTGTAGCGGAAACTTAACGACGCAAAATGAAGAAAATTCGTCTCAAAAGTGAACGGAACTTGATAAAGGTGTAGGTGAGACGTGGTCTGCCCTCAGGACATCCCGCGTAATTATAAGATTTTTGTAACAGATGGTCTCTTCGATGAACTATCGATGCTGGTTTCGTTTGCTCCAATTCAATCAAGCAGTGCACATTCCACAACCATGAGAGGCAGATATTTTTAAGCTGTTACATAATTAATTCAATGAAATTAACATGTATATTAATTTTGTTCCACTTCATGTAAGAAATTTTGTTTCGGCGCAAATCACGCATGAGATCAATATTTTCATCTTCATGTTGAGCTTCAACGATAAAAGTTAATTTGCTTCCAATAATCTTAGACAAATGTAAAAACACGTTTCAGTCTAACACTCGAAAGGTTAATTCCATACGCCAAAGGAACTTTGTCCCAAGAAGCCAGTTTGTTGCAGACATTATTTCAGTTAATAGATACGCAGTCGACAATAACTTATCATCAACATAGACCAAAATAGTTTCGAAAAGCTTTTGTATCAAAGTTTCGAAACAAACGCATTACCTTGAATCTCACGAAACGTACAATTATTAGAGAACGGAACTACTATACACTGACTGTACGTGGAGTCTTGCTTATTTGCTTATTTGCTTAATTAAACGGTAACCTATAATCTCAGGGATTCCGACATCAAACCACACTTGCCAACATGAGCCACGCACGAACTATCGCAAGCGTAGCTTTAGCTTAGCGGGGCGTTATTAAAGTGCTCGCATATAGTTAGCATGTAAAGTGGTCTCATGAAAAATGCATTTATGTTTCGAATTTTCCGAGCTGCGAGATTACTCACTTATCCAGCATTTAGTCTTTATCACAGACGAAAGCCGACACAATAATCAAAGTTACCAGAAATGACAATTTGTTTTAATGTTATGAGTTCTTACACCGTAATGCGATCAACCACAATAAATCACACTAAAGAGTAAAGAGTGAAGATTGTAAGGAGGATGGCAGTGATCTATGTCCGCTATTAAAAAAATCATCAACTTATTTTGTTTAAGTGAACATTTTTGCTTACTAGGTATGCGTTTTTGGGCTTTTTTTTTTTTTTGGAAGACTTGATCGGAGAAGTTTAAACTGACAACAGGTTGAGCAGAGATCGGCCGGTTGTTCTGCAGAATCCAAAGAAAATGAAGGTTCTGAAAGTTGATTACAGAACTGTGGTGGAGCTCACGGGTTGTTACAGATAATCGGTCTTCCCGTAAGCGAAGGTTCAGTTTTAGCAAAAGTGCTGATAAGGTAATAATTTGGCCACCTTAAAAAGATTCTCGAGTGTTGACTCTGACGAAGGGCTGACGCTATGGCGCGTTTTTGACGCTCGAAACGTCAGTAGTCGAATCATTTTACGGTGGCCAAATTACCTGATATCAATTGTGTTGATAAAACCAAACATTCCTTTCTACTCCCCATCGATGCAGTACAACACTTTCTAACCGCCTTTTCGAAAAAGTGGGACTTGAACAAAGTCACCGTCGATCTTTCAACTTAATGTATTTTAACAGTAAACCGCTCGCTCATGGCGGATACAATACAGCCCATGATCCTACCTTACTGGCGGACATGTTGTAGTTTCTGAGCTGCTCACGAAGAGCGCGTTGCAATTCTTGTGCTACGTCTTGTCCGCCTGCACCAAGACTTCCTCACCGATTTAACGATTAAACATTTGGATCTTACCAGGAACAGGCTAAGGAGTTACTTTTGTTCCTTTACAACGAAAACAGAGAGACACCACAAACAAACTAAAACAAAGTGAATAACGTTGTTTTGGGTGCGACATTAGAAATCGGCTGAAATTAGCATATAAATGCGCCAGTGATTTTCAAACAATGCTGTGTGTGGAAGTTTATTGGCTTGGCTTGGAACAGTTATTTTGTTAATAGTAACCATGAAAACTGTTATCCAATCCTGTTGATACAGCTAATGATACCGTGTTCCGTTTGTGTAGCGGAAACTTAACAACGCAAAATGAAGAAAATTCGTCTCAAAAGTGAACGGAACTTGTTAAAGATGTATGTGAGACGTGGTCTGCCCTCAGGGCACCCCGCGTAAATTATTCGATTTTTGTAACAGATGGTCTCTTCGATGAACTATCGATGCTGGTTTCGTTTCCTACAATTCAATCAAGCATTGCACATTCCACAACCATGAGAGGCAGACACTTTTAAGCTGTTACATAATTAATTCAATGAAATTAACATGTATATTAATTTTGTTCCACTTCATGTAAGAAATTTTGTTTCGGCGCAAATCACGCATGAGAATATTTTCATCTTCATGTTGAGCTTCAACGATAAAAGCTAATTTGCTTCCAATAATCTTAGACAAATTTAAAAACACGTTTCGGTCTAATACTCGAAAGGTTGGTTCCATACGCCAAAGGAACTTTGTCCCAAGAAGCCAGTTTGTTGCAGACATTGATAGATAGGCAGTCGACCATAACTTGTCATCAACATAGACCAAAATAGTTTCGAAAAGCTTTTGTATCAAAGTTTCGAAACAAACACATTACCTTGAATCTCACGAAACGTACTGCAATTATTAGAGAACGGAACTACTTTACACTGACTGTACGTGAGAGTCTTGCGTATTTGCTTATTTGATTAATTAAACGAGAACTTATAATCTAACGGATTCCGACATCAAACTAGACTTGACAACATGAGCCACGCGAGCACTATCGCAAGCGTACCTTTAGCTACAGCGGGGCGCTATTATGAAACAGTCTACCCGTAAATTTATGGAAAATAGACTCTCTTGGTCGCTTTAATAGACAATTTGATCGGCTTTACAACAATTGTCGGTCAGGGTCCCGCACGGCAATCTTGCAAAACAGTATTTTTATTTTAATTTGTGAAGTTTTTAACACTTTCTTTTTATAACGTAATACTGAAGATTTTACCGTAGATAAATAAATAAAGTATGAGTATAACAAGGGAAAGTCCTCGCACACAGTTAGCATGTAAAGTGGTCTCGTGAAAAATACATTTATCTTTGGAATTTTTCGAGCCGCGCGATTACTTAGCTATCCAGCATTTAGTCTTTATCACAGACAAAAACCTGCACAATAACCCAAAAATAACAATTTGTTTTAATGTCGTCAGTTCTTACACCGGAATGCGATCCACCACAATAAATCACACAAAAGAGTAGAGATCCTAAAGAGGATGGCAGTGATCTATGTCTGCTATTAAAACACTCATCAGCTTATTTTAACATTTTTGCAAACTAGTTATGCGATCTTTGGTTTTCTTTTCTTTTCTTTTCTTTTCTTTTTTTTTTTTTTTTTTTTTTTTTTTTTTTTTTTCGTGCAGATTTGATAAGAGAAGTTGAAACTGAGAACAAGTTGAGCAGAGATCGGCCGGTTGTCCTGCGGAATCCAAAGAAAATAAAGTTCTGAAAGTTGATTGCAGCTTTGTGGTCGAGATCGTGGGTTGTTACGGATAATCAGTATTCCCGTAAGCGGATGTTTGGTTTCATCAAAAGTGCTGATAAGGTATTATAAATTTGGCCACCTTAAAAAGATCCTCGAGTGTTGACTCTGACGAGGGGCTAACGCTATGACGCGTTTTTCACGCTCGAAACGTCAGTACTCGAATCATTTTACGGTGGCCAAATTACCTAATATCAACTGTGTTGATAAAACCAAGCATTCCTCTCTACTCCCCATCGATGCAGTACAACAGTTTCTTTACACACTAGCGGGACGTGAACAAAGTCACCGTCGGTCTTTCCATTGAATGTATTTCAAAGGTAAACCGTTCACTCGTGGCGAATACAATACAGCCATCCTACCTTACTTGCAGACATGTTGTAGTTTCTGAGCTGCTCACGAAGAGCGCGTTGCAATTCTTGTGCTACGTCTTGTCCGCCTGTACCAAGATTTGCTCGCCAATTTAACGATTAAACGTTTGGATCTTACCGGGAAGAGGTTAAGGGGTTATTTTTGTTCCTTTACATGTACAACGAAAACAAACAGACACTCAAACAAACTAAACCCAAGTGAATAACGTAGCTTTTGGGTGCGACATTAGAAATCGACTGAAATTAGCATATAATGCGCCAGGATTTTCAAACAACGCTGTGTGTGGGAGTTCATTGGCTTGGAACAGTTCTGTTATTAATAGTAACCATGAAAACTGTTATCCAATTCTGTTGATACAGGTAATTATACCGTGTTTCGTTTGTGTAGCGGAAACTTAAGTACGCAAACTGAGGAAACTTCGTCTCAAAAGTGAATGGAACCAAGGTGTATAGCCGGATTTAACAAAGATGTGATTGAATCACATCTTTGTTTTTAAATAACTTCATTAATATTGCAGTCAACCGAAGAATCGGAAACGACAGGAATCTGCTTGTGCAGCAGTTTTTAATAATCTTTTTGCATGGCACTTTTATCCTTGTACGACACTGAATTGAACTTGACTTGTGACGATATTTCATGTTAAATCAATCCATCACCGACAAAACTGATGTCAACTAAAGCGGTTTTTTATCATTCTATCTTAGAACAAAATCTTCTGATAATCTATTACAAATACTTTATACAATTTATTGACCAATAAAGAAGGCTTCCTTTTAGATGTCTTACATCGTTGATGGGATACTAACGAACGCGCCGGTTTCACTTTCGAAGTGTTGTTTTCACAGTTTTCACAAGGGACCCTTGCTTTCACAAGCGTCTTTTTATTACTATTTTCGCATCAAGGCGTTTAGTAGTGTATGGCTGGGCGCGATATTTCACGGAGAATCGAATACTGGAAAATTGCATCTGGAAAAATGGTAGTCCGGTGGTTGGTTGCTTGATAAAGGTAGGAGGTTGACCTTAATATATAATGAATTTTAAAAAGGCCGGATAGGTCAAGCTTTCAAGGCCGGCGGTCTATATGATGCCGGAGATAGAAAATTGTGCTCAATCTTCTCTTCGGCCATATGCTGGTTTAGAGTTTCGTTCCTTTTTATTGTAGTTTTGACACACAAGACATGACTTCAGAGTTCTCAGGTTACACCAAAGTCGTACAACGAGGTTAGCGTTCTTGTTGTTTGGCGAGGCGTTCTAGAGGGTACCTCAACAACACTTAAGCTTAAGCTGTTTAACATCGCACAGTAGAAACTGAACTTTAAAGTAATTTTGACACAATTAAGAACAAAAATGGACCCAAAAGGGCAAGCAAGCATGGCAAAACAAATGTGCTCTTTCATTCTCTTCTTCCATTTTTCCATGTATTCGAACGGCGCTGCTATCGGAAACGTTTCACCTCGAAATACGCTAGACAAAACCTGTCAGACGTTCCTTGACGGCTGCCAAGCTGCTATCCGGGTCAAAGAGTTTTGAAACACCCCTCTCCCCCACTCAATGCTGACTCAATGATGTTTTATCATAACCATGGAAGGCGATCAGCTCAGCTGAAACCGTTTCATGGCTTTTAGCCAGGATTGTGGATTGTTTTCAAGGTCAAAAGTGATCCTGCGATCGCGATCCTGTGATCGTGATCCTCTCGAAAATGGAATCCTCGGTCTTTCTAAAAAAAAACCTGAAAGAACTTTAATTAACAATTTCGGAGGAAAGTTCTGTCTTAGTCTCCGCCATGACACTCATGTCCAATATACACAAATGGATACGAATCGTCAAAACACCCTCACCAATCGTACCATTGGTAAAAGATTACGATTTGTCAAAGACGCCTTACGATTCGTACCATTGGAACAAATGGTAAGCTCCTCATTCGATTGGGATTCCATTGGTGAAATGCATTTCATTAACACTTGTAAGCCGTGCGAAAACGAATGGTCGATTGGTACCATTGGTACCATTGGTACAAATGGAAAAGTAGTCAGTCGATTGGTTACGATTCGTACCATTGGAACGAATGGTAAGCTTCTCAGTCGATCGGTACACCATTTGTAAACTGCATCTCATTAAGTGGCTTGTAAGCCATGCGAAAACGAGTGGTCGATTGGTACCATTGGTACAAACGGAAAAGTAGTCAGTCGATTAGTTTTGATTCGTACCATTGGAACAAATGGTAAGCTCCTCAGTCGATCGGTATACCATTTGTAAACTGCATCTCATTAGCTGACTTGTAAGCCATGCGAAAACGAATGGTCGATTGGTACCATTGGTACCATTGGTACAAATGAAAAGTAGTCAGTCGATTGGTTCACTATTGGAATCTGGATCTCAAGACAAACGTCATGACTTGAATCTTCCTTGATATATAAGCGAAATACCTCGTCTTTAATGCATGAGCCGAAACAACATGAAACAAGCGCACTACACATGAATCTATCTCGTTCCTAAATCAGTCCACGAGCCGAAACAAGCATGCTACACATCAATATATCTCGTTCTTTAATGCACGATGAGCCAAAACAAGCGCGCTACACATGAAACCTCGTTCTTTAATCGATGAGCCAATACAAGCACGCTGCACATGAATATACCTCGTTCTTAAATCCATATGCCAAAACAAGCGCGCTACACATGAATATAACTCGTTCTTTAATCCATGAACAGAAACAAGCGCTCCACACAGAATATAACTCGTTCCTTAATCCATGAACCGAAACCGAGCGCGCTACGCATGAATATAACTCGTTCTTTAATCCATGAACCGAAAGAAGCGCTCTACGCATGAATATAACTCGTTTTTTAATCCATAAACCGAAACAAGCGCGATACGCATGAATACAACTTGTTCTTTAATCAATGAACTGAACCAAGTGTGCTACGCATGAATATTACCGGTACTCGTTCATTAATCTATCAGATCTATAAACCGAAACAAGCGCACTACACATGAATATACCCCCTTCTTTAATCCATGAACCAAAACTAGCGCGCTACGCATGAATATAACTCGTTCTTTAATCCATGAACCAAAACATTAGCGCGCTACACACAGAATATAACTCGTTCCTTAATCTATGTACCAAAACCGAGCGCGCTACGCATGAATATATAGAGGATATTACATGGCCGCGCGGAGATACGAAATTTCTCTTCGAGTGTTGAAAAATATTTCACGACTGAGCGCAGCGAACGAGTGAAATATTTTTCAACACGAGAAGAGAAATTTCGTATCTCCAAGCGGCCATGTAATATTCTATTTATTATACAAACACCGATGAAATACCAAACCATTTCATTTTCGCTGCGAAGGGCGCGATTTATTATGTAACCATAGTAACGGTGTTATTTTTACATGGGAAAATAACATGTTATCTTCACGTGTAAAGATATCACCTTTTCGCGCGAAAGCTCACCTGGTATTTCACTGTTGTTTATATAATAAAACTCGTTCTTAAATCCAGGAACCGAAAGAAGCGCGCTACGCATGAATATAACTCGTTTTTTAATTCATAAACCGAAACAAGCGCGATACACATGAATACAACTCGTTCTTTAATCAATGAACCGAAACAAGCGTGCTACGCCTGAATATTACTGTTACTCGTTCTTTAATCCGTAAACCAAAACAAGCGCGCTACACGTGAATATACCTCGATCGTTCTTTATCCATGAACCGAAACAAGAACGCTACACATGAATATACGAGTCATATTCATGTGTAGCGCGCTTGTTTCGATTTATAGATTAAAGAACGAGTTATTAAAATTCATATGTAGCGCGCTTGTTTAGGTTCATGGATTAAAGGGTGAATTATATCCATGTGATCCTCGTTTGTTTCGGCTCTGGGATTAAAGAACAAGGTACTTGATGTGAAGCGCGCTTGTTTCGGTTCATGGATTAAAGAACGATTTTGATTTATGTGTAGCGTGCTTGTTTCGGATCATGGAAAAGAACGAGTTATATTTATGTGTAACGCACTTGTTTCGGCTCATGGACTAAAGAACAAGGTATATTCACGTGTAGCGCGCCTGTTTCGGTTCATGGATTAAAGAACGACTACCGGTAATATTAATGCATAGCACGCTTGTTTCGGTTCATTGAATAAATAACGAGTTGTATTCATGCGTATCGCGCGCGCTTGTTTCAATTTATGGATTAAAAAACGAGTTATACAGCTATTTCAATTAACGTTGTCGGTTCAAAGCATGAAGCTAAAAGACAAGACCGAAAGTTGACGTGGGATTTTTATGAATAAATTCATCAAAATCAGTCATGCCTGGAGAAAACAATAGGTTGTAATTAGCAGTACAATGACCTGCACGTGCAGGGATGATTTTGATGAAATTATTCATAAAAAATAATCCCACAAAACATTGCGGTCTTGTCTTTTAGCTTGATTTTAATCCGACAACGTTAATTGAAATAGCTGTATTCATGCGTAGCACGCTTGTTTCGGTTCATGGATTAAAGAACGAGTTATATTCATGCGAAACGCGCTAGTTTTCGTTCATGGATTAAAGAACGAGTTATATCAATGCGTACGCGCTTGTTTCGGTTCATGGATTAAAGAACGAATTATATTATGTGGAGCACGCTTTTAACGAGTTATATTCATGCGTAACGCGCTTGTCTCGGTTCATGGATTAAAGAACGAGTTATATTCATACGTACGCGCTTGGTTCGGCTCATAGCATTAAAGAATCAGGGTATTTTGCTTATAAATCTACCTATAATCAAGTCATGACGTTTGTTTTGAGATGCAGATTCCAATGGTCAACCAATCGACTGACTACGTTTCCATTTGCACCATTGGTACCAATGGTACCAATCGACCATTCGTTCAAGTTTCAAACGGCTTACATGTGTTAATGATATGCATTTCACCAATGGTGTACCAATGGAATGCCAAGTCATTCTATTGGTACCAATCGTACCATTGGTACCAATGGACGAACGGAATCCCACTGTACTCAAACCGAACCGTAGCGAAAATAGATTAAGTCCCCTTAATGAAATGCAATTCACCAATGGTGTACCAATGGAATGCCAAGTCACTCTATTGGTACCAATCGCACCATTGGTACCAATAGACGAACAGAATCCAGCTGTACTCTAACCGAACCGTAGCGAAAATAGTCTAAGTCCCCTTAATGAGATGCAATTCACCAATGGTGTACCAATGGAATGCTAAGTCACTCTATTGGTACCAATTGTACCATTGGTACCAATGGACGAACGGAATCCAGCTGTACTCAAACCGAACTGAAGCAAAAATAGTCTAAGTCCCCTTAATGAGATGCAATTCACCAATAATACCAAGTCATTCCATTGGTACCAATCCTACCACTGGTACCAATGGACGAACGGAGTCCAGCTGTGCACGAACGGAATCCAGCTGTACTCAAACCAAACTGTAGCGAAAATAATCTAAGTCCCTTTAATGAGATGCAATTCACCAATGGTGTATCAATGGAATGCCAAATCATTCTATTGGTACCAATCGTACCATTGGTACCAATGGACGAACGGAATCCCACTGTACTCAAACCGAACCGTAGTGAAAATAGTCTAAGTCCCCTTAATGAGATGCAATTCACCAATGGTGTTCCAGTTGAATGCCAAGTCATTCTATTGGTACCAATCGTGCCATTGGTACCAATGGACGAACGGAATCCAGCTGGACTCAAACCGAACCGTAGTGAAAATAGTCTAAGTCCCCTTAATGAGATGCAATTCACCAATGGTGTTCCAATGGAATGCCAAGTCATTCTATAGGTACCAATGGACAAACGGAATCCAGCTGTACTCAAACCGAACAGTAGCGAAAATAGTCTAAGTCCCCTTAATGAGATGCAATTTACCAATCGGCGGTGTACAAATGGAATGCCAATCCATTCCATTGGATTCCGTTTGTGTGTATTGGACAACACTCCGCCATGATGTGAAACTTTTCCTCAACTCTGTTCTCCAGGGCTTCTTCTCAGAAAAAGAGAGACTGTTATAATAATGGAATAATCGCTTTATTGAACCTTTTTCAGGTGGAGTTATATAAAAGACTAGTGGCTGCACGAGTTGAACTTTCTAGCCAGTACTCCTAGTATTTGTGTGTTACATTGTAAATGCTTTTTGTAGACTATAGGGTAAATAAAGTTGTTTGTTGTTTAAAGAATAGGGAAGTCTGTCATTTAAGCCCTATCGAAATATCTCGAACAGACCCAACGAAAAGAGTTGCAGTTTCTTTACGGTACGAGTGTGAAAGGGATACCATTTTATATGAAAGGTATGCAAAAGGGTTACCTTTTCTTTCAAAAATGGTATAAAAAAGGGTGAGGTTCGGACCTTGGCTGGAGCCTACCCGTACAGAAGTTTTATAGCATGCACCGTTTGGTTTTCTTTTTTGAGGGGGAATCTTGTTAACGCTGTCACGTCATAGCCTATTGACTTGATCTCAGAAGGACTAACATCATCTGAAACTATGACATCATAATCTAAAAATACAATAGTGAAATCATCCGGTTGTGGGGTCAGTTGACGTAATCGGAAGAGATGACATCAACCAAAACATAGAATAGAGTCATATTATTTTACAATAGAAATGAGGAGGAGGAGGAGGAGGAGGATAGAGGAGGAGGAGGAAGCAATAGAAATAATAATGCCTGGGGATAAGCCTGGAGGAGAGGCACTGCTGGAAAGTCGGCTTGACAATCTTTCCTACAGATGGTATGTATTAGTCTCAAAGGGATGAGTTGGATGTCTTTTTCGGAGTGCCGAGAGAAGCTGAAATGTTCTGAGAAAGGTGTAGGGTTCGAAAGTTCGTGATGATTTTGGAGGAAGCGACGATGTTCTCTTAAGCGAGAATTGTTTGTATGCGCGAAGTGCATGCGTGGAGAACGTGCAACGCGAAGGGACTGAGAGAGAAAGAAGGCTTACGCTCGTCTAATTCATATGCAAAACGAATTAAAAATTATTCTCACTGCATAGTTAATGAGCTCAAAGCAGAAGTTTAAGTAATCTCTTCGCATTCCCCCGTGGTCGAGCATGCTTGTTGTGGTTGTTCCTTGTGTTAGTTCATTGGTATACCGGGACGGCAGTCAACTTCGCGACCCACCCACCTCCCCTGGTGGCGGTTGACAAGATCAACGTATAGAGCGTTTTCATTCACGTGACTACCGGCCATGTTGGTTTACTGAAACAAAAGAAAGTATTTGCATAAAAAAAAAAAGTTCAATTCCCAGAGGTTTGGTTTGGGACACCAACATGGCCGCCATTTCTTTGTTTTGGTACACCAACATGGCCGCCGTGACGTCATGTGAAAACACTCTATAGCATGCCTATTGCCTTAGTAGTCACAGGAATCTTCCCTTAACTTAACCTTATGCGATGAGCTAATCAGTATATGGTGAGGATATGCGAAACGTCTAGCAATCAAATTAAATACGCTGAAGAAGAAAGACTGTGCATAGGAATCAATATATTTGAATGTCCCTAACTGTATAATCGGTCTCGCTTTTTTTTACCTGGTTTGTTCTACAGTTTATTGCTGATTAGGATCCCATGCTTTTATTCAGAGGTTATTTAGTTGGGGTGTTCCACATAAACACAGTTACCGGTTTTTACTCAAATCTTGCAAATTTTAGCGGGAAGTTCTTGAGCGCATAATTCACCTTCTCATGCGGTATTTCTGTTAAGTCTATCAGAAATGAGAACAAGAAAGCCATAAAGACCTAATAAGCAGTAATCCACTCTCCCCTCGCAGATTTCGACACGATGGAGCTAATTGAATAGTTTTGGTACAAGAAACGTGATACTGTAATGTGGCCTTTCCGTTACGCTACCTCGCCGAACCCGAAAAATTTTCTTTTGTCTCGTCAACCTTTGCGTATTAGGCTTTTCGGTGCCAATCTCACACTAGAGAAGCACAACAACATTGAACAACAGAGAGACAAAAGTAATGCTTGGAGACAGGCTGATTTTCCAGATTATCATTACCTTTTCTCGTTTTATTAAGCAATTTGTCGAGATAGGGTAAATATATGCCTTCCTATCTACGGCAAATATGCGGGACTACCTTACTGCTTGTTTATTACTTTACTCTTTCCAAAAATCAATTCGCTAGGCCGTGCCAGTGAAACAGAACTCATGGAAAAAACACTGTTTTGCAGTCAGTAATATCCTTCTACCAAATTACTTCAATTAGTGGTCTGTATTGTTGTAAATGATTAAGCAAAGGAACAGTCTTTTCCTTACTGTTAGCGTTCCAGTACAGCTTTAGTTTGCTCACTTGACAGCATGGCTGCTTTAGTGCTTCGCATAGACTGGCAACACCGACATCAGTGATCTGATTGTAACTCAGATTTAGTGTGGTTACTTGGCAGCTTGGCTGTTTTAGTGCTTCACATAGACTGGCAACACCGGCATCAGTGATCTGATTACGACCCAGATTTAGTGTGGTTACTTTACAGCTTGGCTGTTTTAGTGCTTCACATAGACTGGCAACACCGGCATCAGTGATCTGATTACGACCCAGATGTAATGTGGTTACTTTGCAGCTTGGCTGTTTTAGTGCTTCACATAGACTGGCAACACCGGCATCAGTGATCCGATTACGACCCAGATTTAGTGTGGTTACTTTGCAGCTTGGCTGTTTTAGTGCTTCACATAGACTGGCAACACCGACATCAGTGATCTGATTACGACCCAGACTTAGTGTGGTTACTTTACAGCTTGGATGCTTAAGTGCTTCATATAGACTAGCAACACCGGCATCAGTAATCTGATTCTCATCCAGATATAGTGTGTTTACTTTGCAGCTTGGATGTTTTAATGCCTCACATAGACTGGAAACAGCGTCATCAGTGATCTGATTACCACCAAGATCTAGCGTGGATACTTTGCAGCTTGGCTGTCTTAGTGCTTCACATAGACTGGCAACACCGACATCAGTGATCTCATTACCAAACAAATGTAGCGTGGTTACTTTGCAGCTTGGCTGTTTAAGTTCTTTAAATAGCCTGACAACACCGGCATCAGTGATCTGATTATTTAACAGAGAAAGACTGGTTAACATTTTACACAGTGATCCTTGAATAGAATCTACACATTTATGATTCAGTTGACACATCTGCAGCCTTAGCTCGATGATGAAACAAGAATCCTTTTCTAATGATGAAGAGATCCGTCTTAATCCAGATGATATCATGCTGGCTTCAATGATTAATCTCTTAATAGGCATGAACGGCCTCTTCTCAGAAAGTGTCATTTCTGAGTCAGCGATTCCCAAGTTGAGGGTGCCAAATGTTGGCGTTCCAGACGGCAATGTTTGGTGTCTTGTGCTGGGTTCCTCTTCATTCAATGCACTGATTGTATCGAGAAAAAATGATATGGCAATACAATCCGCGTCAGTTATGTCAATAAAACAAACCTCTTCATCACGAACAGGGTGTTGACAGTAGTGATCTTTAGCGAATTCCTTGTCCTGGTATTCATAGAGACATTTTGCTTTAAGAAGGTGGTAATTTTTCTGACGGGTGTTTGGTGGAAGTTGTTCAAGCAATCTTTCCATAAGCTTCCCGTCTTTTACTTTTGACAGAATACCAGCCATAAACTGCATGACCATTGTGGATACAGTTTCTCTTGGAGGAATTTTCCTCTTCTTTACAAACCAACGGGCAGCTAAATATTCCTGAAGAGTTAAGTGAGTGAAACAAAAATGTTTTTTTGTTTGAGAAAAAGACGCCCTGAAGGGAGGACCACAATGAAGGATACCGCTTTTCCTCAGGCTTTCAACTTCTTTGGAACTGAACTTCTTCATTTCTTTCTCGCCAAAAAGGAACTTTTTCTCCATTAGCAACTCAGCTGCAAACTTCGACAGTTCATCCAGAAAGGTTTCGTCAAAATGAGGAACTTCGTTTTTGTTGTGTTTTTCCCTGAAAATGTTGAACACTTCAAAATAGAGATCACTTGCTGAGATGGGTAGATCTTCAGTACTCTTTGATTCGTTTAGAACATATTCCATGTATGAACACATCAGAGCACAAAGCACGGGAATGTGAGCAAAACTGATGAGATTCTCGTTCTTCGTGATATGCTCCAGTACCGTGTTTTTCATGATTTCGTTCTCTCCGAAATACTTCTCAATGTATTCTCTCACCTCCAGTGGAGAAAACCCTGTAATTTCCACTTTCCGATCGAAGGGCATTCCACTGATCTTGTCAGATTCATCAAGTCTTGACGTTATCATAACAGCAGCCTTTCCTAAAATTGTTCCTCTCATTAGCTTGGCACAGAGTGCAGCTACCGGCATTTTCTCTCGACAGCTGTTTGGATACCTTTCATGCGCATCGCCAGAGATATAACCTTGTCGGGAAAATTCGTCAAAACCGTCGAGAATAATCAAAACTTCTTCGGGGTGATTAACAATGTATTCGAAAAGGGAATCGTTGATATTTGATTGGTCATCTAATATTGAAGAGCGGTTTAAGATCTCTTTCAAAGTAAAAGTCTCTCCCTCAAGTAAATTCAACTGACGAAATGTCAACAGGTACGCAAATTTAAAACTGGGCATTTGCGCATTTGTTGGTGACAGAAGCATCTTTTCGTTAGCCCAATCTCGAAAAAGCTTTTGACAGAACAAGGTCTTTCCGATCCCTGCCTTTCCAGTGACAAGAATGGATTTGGGATTCTCTTTTTCTTCGGTGGCGCGAATAAACAATTCTTGACAGTGTTTGACTCGAGTTCCGCTCACTTGACCATACTGCTTGAGATGTGCCCTTCTTTTGGCATCTCCGTCTTTAATGGGCTTTCGTCCATGTTGCATGACAAGATTAGTAAATATTTCGTCTGTTTTCATCTTGGCGACAGTAGGAATGTGCAACAGTTTGGGCTGCAACTCTGTTTCTCTTTCTATTGATGCTTTCAAGGCTGCTGAGTAGGCATCAACTTCTTAAAAACAAACGAAAAAAATATAATAATTTAAGAACGGTGCCTACTATTGTTACTGCGCATACGTTCTGCGCATCGCGAGATACTCGGGTTTCCTATGGGTGGTGCCTACTAAGACAGGAATATTTTGGGCGGTTTAAAACTATACGGAGAAAGCAGAACTTAGCGAGTGCTTTAGGTATCTCAAAAGAAAATTGGGGGTAACCACGCATTTTTCAGAGATAATTACGCTTCAATTTAGGAAAAAATCCCATACATTGCTTTATATTTAAGCGCTTTTTAGAGATATTACTGCTAAATTATCTCTGAAAAATGCATGGTTAACCCCAATTTTCTTTTTGGATTCCAATAGGCCTTGCTAAGATCTGCTTTTCCCGCATAGTCAAAAACCGCACAAAAATATTTCGGTATTAGTAGGCACCGTCCTTAACAGATAAAAAAGTGTTATCATTTAAAAAATGCGCACGCGCTTTCTGTTGCGCAGAAAACTGTATTTAAGGTTACCGTATACCCAAAAAAGTTTAAAGTACTGGCTATCAAACTGTGCCAAGAATTTTGAAATAAAATGGATTATCGAATTTTTCGCAACCTCTACATGCGAGCGTCCCAATCACCTTTCGAAAGCTACAAGTCAAAGCGAAGTTTGGTTTTCCCTAATTTAATTTGCTCCTCAGTTTCCGGATTTAAAGCGCTAAAAAATCGTGTCTGCGTTTTGCCATATTCAATTGCAGTGAAAAGTTACAGACCATTTTCGAAATAGGTTTAAAAAATTGTGGAGTGATCATACAAAAATCGCTCTCGGAGAAAAAATATTTCTAAAGAAAAAATTCGCTGTCAATTTTTTGTTGTTTATATGTTAAACTAGCTACTGTCCAAATTTGAAAGCAAACCAACAAATTCCCTTTGAGTTTTAGCTCAAAAGTGTCTCCTCCAAGTGAAAAAATAATTCGAGAAAACGGTGCTAAAAATTCGGAAATTGACTTTATTTCAAAATTCTTGGTTTAGTTTGATAGGCAGCTTTATAAGCTTTAATAAGATTTTTTTTAACAGGGAGCCCACGTCACAAAATGTGGTTTTCAATGAGGCCCTGCATAAATCTAACGTAAGAATACCAAAAAAAATTACAAATATAGCTATCTAAAAAATAAAAAGTAAAAAGGATAAGATCGATAAAAGAGTCTACATGTTTCTAATAAGACGTCTAAAAACTAAAAAATTGGAAATGTTCCTAATGCCGTCTGGGAGAGCGTTCCAGTGATCTACTGCATGACAAATAAAGCGATGCTGTCCCCATGAGTGCTTTGATTGTGGTTTACAATTTGATACAAGCGTTCAGGTATCTACATTTTAAGCCGTACACGCTACATCGTTTGGACGCGAGACCCCTCTAAAGGTATACGGTAATCTTAATCAATCAGAGAGCGCGCCATATAAGCAGAATTTCAAAACGGGATGTATGTACCAACTGTTTGTGTGCCTCATGTTTCTGTAGAGAAAAAGCATCTCTGTATCGAATAACAATGAGATTCACAAAAGTAAAAACTTTGTAGCTCTACATGGCAATGTGAAAGCTTCATCTACCCAAAAGGTTTCGGGTACAAACTCATTACTTGTTACCCTGTGATCATCGGCGTACGAGCAAACATTTTTCAAGCTGGTGTTGTAGGGAGCGGAGGCCAGAAGTTAATTTGAGAGAATGAAAGATGTTAGCCGTTAGTGCAAACAGACAGCGGTGTCCGGGCTATAACTTCCAGATGGAGCTGCAATGGCTTATGTCAACGTTGTGTTTGCAGGCTTGCACGATTTTCATATAGCTGAAAAATCTACTGATGTAAGCTGTCATGTACCCCGTTAAAATTTTCGGGCTGTAATCTAGGTAGGCTTTATCAAAGTGCATAGTCATGCTTTAATCATGGGTGCATTTGTCCGCCGTCTTGGATTTTTTTTCGATGTTCAAAAATGTCTTGTAGCGCTTCCAATATTATGAATATGCAGAGATTATCGGATAAGTGGTGCAGTAGTTATGTGAACTGCTCAATCGTTCCAAGTTCAAGTCGCAGATTGTGCATTAGTTTTCTTTCTCCTTTTGTACAATCGTTTATTTTCATTTTGGTTGCCTTTTGCTTACAGTCGACTAAATTCATTAAAACATCAAACTCCTGTGAAAGAACATTATCCCTGTATATTTTATACCGTAATTATGACTGAAATTAGTGAAATGTAGCAGGGGCATCCAAGAATTCATTTCAATCTCTTAAATTGTTCAGAAATTCGAATTTGGATTTAATAGGAATCTTACGTTCCAGTGTTATGACATTTTCAGCTGACATTTTATTTTTAAATAAACTCGGCTCGAATTTCTGAGTTGATCAGATGCCCACCGAAATGAATCATTAGGTACCCTGATTATTACTATATTTGTAGTTTCATCTTCAGAAATTGTAAAAACAAATTAAACAGGTTTTAGTGGAGATAAACCTCTATATACGTCTGTTTCTTGTTAGCTAACCTGGTTTGACATCCTTCATTTTAAGGCTTTCAGCTCCTTGATCCAAGTGTTCTACTTTGTCTGTCATTGCAGTTAGTCCCTGCTGTAGTTGGTCAACTTCGTGTTCAACATTACCTGCCAATGTAGCTAGGCCATGCGCCAGTTGTTCAACTTTGTGTTCCACCTTGTCTGTCTTTGCAGTTAGTCCCTGCTGCAGTTGGTCAACTTCGTGTTCAACATTACCTGCCAATGTAGTTAGGCCCTGCTCCAGTTGCTCAACTTTGTGTTCCACCTTGTCTGTCTTTGCAATTAGGCCCTGCTGCAGTTGCACAACTTCGTGTTCTAGCTTGTCTGTCATTGCAGTTAGGCCCTGCTGCAACAGCTCAACTTTGTCGTCTGTCTTGGCAAGTCCTCCTTGTAACGCCTGAACTTGCATCGATAGTCGTTCGTGGACAGCTTTCTGACAATGCAACAGTCTTTTCAGAGTCCCCTCCACCTCTTGAAGCTTTTCCTGTTGTTGCATCAAAATGTCATCATGTTCATCCAGCCTGGTTCCGTGACAAAGTTGCGAATCCTCAAGGACGGCAATCTGTTTTTGAACTGAAGCGAACTGCTTGATTTGCTGATCCAATACCGACTTAACGTTGTTGCTGTCGTCGATGAGATCATTGACATTTTCTTGCACTAAAGTCAGAAGATCCCCGTCCACAGCATGTCCCATACACAACTGGCACCCTGCAGCATTCAAACAGATGGGATTGTATGATTAGCATACTACTAGATTATAAAACATTAAAATATACATACCGTTCAGGTCAGTAAAATAAACTCGATTTAGACGGTGTCCGATTCATTCAGTCCAAGCGAATGTCCCTTGAAAAAATTCGTTTACATGTATGCAGAAAGAAATTGCGAAACAAATAATGTTGTTAAACAATTCTTATCGCTTAATGATTTTTTCATGATATCTATCTATCCACTAACTTATAGAGTCATTTTGAGTGCAACTTATATTACACGTCATTTCATTTGTGTTAGGCGGCTGTTTTTTTAATAAGCACACCCCTCTTGGAGGTCAGCTTTATTTAATGGCGCAGGTGTGGGTAAAAATTGATACCTTCGCCAGTTTGTTTCCTCGTTCTTTCGTCCGTTCGTTTAATTATTCATTTAACTCTCCGTTTTCTCCATTCAAAGCAAGAGCTAACGCTCAGCAAAAAGAGTTCGCTTGCTTACCTTTAGTTTGCCAATCATACAGATCTTCCAATGTCTTCTTCTCCTTCCCAGCAGTCAGGCCCAGACTTCTCACCAATGCTTCAAGCGTAGCAAAGCAATCATCGAAGAAGGTGTCAGACCATTCACTGACGTCAAAATGGCCCCACTTGTTTCGGACATTTTTTCTGACATCATCAGCAGATGTCTGAGTGAGCGCGGAGAAAATAGCCTTTGGTTGGTAGTAGGCAATTCCCAACAAGTTTAAGATGGCAGTCATGTCCAGCGACTCATCAAAGGCAGAAAACATAGCAAGATGATTCGGAAGGTATATCTTGGCCAGGTCAACTGAACTGTTGATAGTAAAACAGTAGCTTTTCTTGTCACTGCCATGCAGTACACTGTTGTTGTTAACGCTCTGAAATTTCAGTTTTTTAAGGTGTGGATCAGTGTTGGTGTAAGGATAAGTCAGTGTCTTTAGAGTACAGCTTGGGGTCAGGTGCTTGTCCAAGTCGTCATAATGAGTGTCCATTCCTGCTTTGATAACATCTCGCAAAACTGGAGCGACAACTTTGTTCATAGCAATTCCTACAACAATCCATCTCTTCTCTTCATCAGAGACCATCATCTTTAGTACAAAGACGGATAAAAAGAAAAAATTAATCAAAGAATGTGTATATTACCTGGTACTAATAGTATATGGTTTTTTTCATAATTGGTGTGTGGCCCTCGTGATTCAGTTTTGCACTGTGGCGGACAAAAACAACAATATTTTTTTTCACTAAACTTGACTTTTTGCTAAAAATCGGGGACAGCAGGGGCACCTAATAGTTCATTTCGGTGGATATCAAAGGGTAATATGTTGACAAAAATACGAAAAGATGACAACTACTATTTCCTAAAACGAGGAATAACATCAAATTACTTAAAACGTTTGCGACTGACATTTGCACCTAAAGAATCCGAGCACATCAATCTGTATTTGCTTACACAAATGTGTCTTTAGAAAGGCCAGAAAACGATCAGGGAACACAGGACACAACATTATTACTATTTTGCTTAAATGTTCGCTCTCCTGACTTAAACCATGTTAAGGAAACTGAGCTTCAGTGTAACTATGAAACCAAAAGGAAGAGAAGGTTTATAAAATTTTAAGAATCGACAGTGATTGTTCACGAATCACTGAGAAATAGCTCTGTTATCAGTTCTACTTTTTGACAGTACGTTTATACGGCGCGTTTTTAGACTTTTTTACGGTCATTTACTTAACTGTAAAATCACTACACAGTTTCAAATTTTAAGCAAATCTTTTTGAACTAAAGTTGCTTTTTCCTTGCAGCGTTCGTTGTCTGCTTACTTGCAGCATTACTAATACTATTATAAATAAATACTTCTGTCCGCCGGTTTACTTTTTTCGTAGAGTTGCATACATAATTCTTTATTCTCCTTCAAAAGGTAATCATATGAAATTTACCATTGCGCGATTGCGGAGTGTTGTCCAATACACACAAACGGAATCCAATGGAATGGATTGGCATTCCATTTGTACACCGCCGATTGGTAAATTGCATCTCATTAAGGGGACTTAGACTATTTTCGCTACTGTTCGGTTTGAGTACAGCTGGATTCCGTTCGTCCATTGGTACCTATAGAATGACTTGGCATTCCATTGGAACACCATTGGTGAATTGCATCTCATTAAGGGGACTTAGACTATTTTCACTACGGTTCGGTTTGAGTCCAGCTGGATTCCGTTCGTCCATTGGTACCAATGGCACGATTGGTACCAATAGAATGACTTGGCATTCAATTGGAACACCATTGGTGAATTGCATCTCATTAAGGGGACTTAGACTATTTTCACTACGGTTCGGTTTGAGTACAGTGGGATTCCGTTCGTCCATTGGTACCAATGGTACGATTGGTACCAATAGAATGATTTGGCATTCCATTGATACACCATTGGTGAATTGCATCTCATTAAAGGGACTTAGATTATTTTCGCTACAGTTTGGTTTGAGTACAGCTGGATTCCGTTCGTGCACAGCTGGACTCCGTTCGTCCATTGGTACCAGTGGTAGGATTGGTACCAATGGAATGACTTGGTATTATTGGTGAATTGCATCTCATTAAGGGGACTTAGACTATTTTTGCTTCAGTTCGGTTTGAGTACAGCTGGATTCCGTTCGTCCATTGGTACCAATGGTACAATTGGTACCAATAGAGTGACTTAGCATTCCATTGGTACACCATTGGTGAATTACATCTCATTAAGGGGACTTAGACTATTTTCGCTACGGTTCGGTTAGAGTACAGCTGGATTCTGTTCGTCTATTGGCACCAATGGTGCGATTGGTACCAATAGAGTGACTTGGCATTCCATTGGTACACCATTGGTGAATTGCATTTCATTAAGGGGACTTAATCTATTTTCGCTACGGTTCGGTTTGAGTACAGTGGGATTCCGTACGTCCATTGGTACCAATGGTACGATTGGTACCAATAGAATGACTTGGCATTCCATTGGTACACCATTGGTGAAATGCATATCATTAACACATGTAAGCCGTTTGAAACTTGAACGAATGGTCGATTGGTACCATTGGTACCAATGGTGCAAATGGAAACGTAGTCAGTCGATTGGTTAACCATTGGAATCTGCATCTCAAAACAAACGTCATGACTTGATTATAGGTAGATTTATAAGCAAAATACCCTGATTCTTTAATGCTATGAGCCGAACCAAGCGCGTACGTATGAATATAACTCGTTCTTTAATCCATGAACCGAAACAAGCACGTTACGCATGAATATAACTCGTTAAAAGCGTGCTCCACATAATATAATTCGTTCTTTAATCCATGAACCGAAACAAGCGCGTACGCATGGATATAACTCGTTCTTTAATCCATGAACGAAAACTAGCGCGTTTCGCATGAATATAACTCGTTCTTTAATCCATGAACCGAAACAAGCGTGCTACGCATGAATACAGCTATTTCAATTAACGTTGTCGGATTAAAATCAAGCTAAAAGACAAGACCGCAATGTTTTGTGGGATTATTTTTTATGAATAATTTCATCAAAATCATCCCTGCACGTGCAGGTCATTGTACTGCTAATTACAACCTATTGTTTTCTCCAGGCATGACTGATTTTGATGAATTTATTCATAAAAATCCCACGTCAACTTTCGGTCTTGTCTTTTAGCTTCATGCTTTGAACCGACAACGTTAATTGAAATAGCTGTATAACTCGTTTTTTAATCCATAAATTGAAACAAGCGCGCGCGATACGCATGAATACAACTCGTTATTTATTCAATGAACCGAAACAAGCGTGCTATGCATTAATATTACCGGTAGTCGTTCTTTAATCCATGAACCGAAACAGGCGCGCTACACGTGAATATACCTTGTTCTTTAGTCCATGAGCCGAAACAAGTGCGTTACACATAAATATAACTCGTTCTTTTCCATGATCCGAAACAAGCACGCTACACATAAATCAAAATCGTTCTTTAATCCATGAACCGAAACAAGCGCGCTTCACATCAAGTACCTTGTTCTTTAATCCCAGAGCCGAAACAAACGAGGATCACATGGATATAATTCACCCTTTAATCCATGAACCTAAACAAGCGCGCTACATATGAATTTTAATAACTCGTTCTTTAATCTATAAATCGAAACAAGCGCGCTGCACATGAATATGACTCGTATATTCATGTGTAGCGTTCTTGTTTCGGTTCATGGATAAAGAACGATCGAGGTATATTCACGTGTAGCGCGCTTGTTTTGGTTTATGGATTAAAGAACGAGTAACAGTAATATTCAGGCGTAGCACGCTTGTTTCGGTTCATTGATTAAAGAACGAGTTGTATTCATGTGTATCGCGCTTGTTTCGGTTTATGAATTAAAAAACGAGTTATATTCATGCGTAGCGCGCTTCTTTCGGTTCCTGGATTTAAGAACGAGTTTTATTATATAAACAACAGTGAAATACCAGGTGAGCTTTCGCGCGAAAAGGTGATATCTTTACACGTGAAGATAACATGTTATTTTCCCATGTAAAAATAACACCGTTACTATGGTTACATAATAAATCGCGCCCTTCGCAGCGAAAATGAAATGGTTTGGTATTTCATCGGTGTTTGTATAATAAATAGAATATTACATGGCCGCTTGGAGATACGAAATTTCTCTTCTCGTGTTGAAAAATATTTCACTCGTTCGCTGCGCTCAGTCGTGAAATATTTTTCAACACTCGAAGAGAAATTTCGTATCTCCGCGCGGCCATGTAATATCCTCTATATATTCATGCGTAGCGCGCTCGGTTTTGGTACATAGATTAAGGAACGAGTTATATTCTGTGTGTAGCGCGCTAATGTTTTGGTTCATGGATTAAAGAACGAGTTATATTCATGCGTAGCGCGCTAGTTTTGGTTCATGGATTAAAGAAGGGGGTATATTCATGTGTAGTGCGCTTGTTTCGGTTTATAGATCTGATAGATTAATGAACGAGTACCGGTAATATTCATGCGTAGCACACTTGGTTCGGTTCATTGATTAAAGAACAAGTTGTATTCATGCGTATCGCGCTTGTTTCGGTTTATGGATTAAAAAACGAGTTATATTCATGCGTAGAGCGCTTCTTTCGGTTCATGGATTAAAGAACGAGTTATATTCATGCGTAGCGCGCTCGGTTTCGGTTCATGGATTAAGGAACGAGTTATATTCTGTGTGGAGCGCTTGTTTCTGTTCATGGATTAAAGAACGAGTTATATTCATGTGTAGCGCGCTTGTTTTGGCTTATGGATTTAAGAACGAGGTATATTCATGTGCAGCGTGCTTGTATTGGCTCATCGATTAAAGAACGAGGTTTCATGTGTAGCGCGCTTGTTTTGGCTCATCGTGCATTAAAGAACGAGATATATTGATGTGTAGCATGCTTGTTTCGGCTCGTGGACTGATTTAGGAACGAGATAGATTCATGTGTAGTGCGCTTGTTTCATGTTGTTTCGGCTCATGCATTAAAGACGAGGTATTTCGCTTATATATCAAGGAAGATTCAAGTCATGACGTTTGTCTTGAGATCCAGATTCCAATAGTGAACCAATCGACTGACTACTTTTCCATTTGTACCAATGGTACCAATGGTACCAATCGACCATTCGTTTTCGCATGGCTTACAAGTCAGCTAATGAGATGCAGTTTACAAATGGTATACCGATCGACTGAGGAGCTTACCA
This sequence comes from Pavona decussata, assembly GCF_977016875.1. NCBI lineage: Eukaryota > Metazoa > Cnidaria > Anthozoa > Scleractinia > Agariciidae > Pavona > Pavona decussata. The sequence goes on from NW_028145581.1 coordinate 674,078, forward strand.
TTTGTTCCAATGGTACGAATCAAAACTAATCGACTGACTACTTTTCCGTTTGTACCAATGGTACCAATCGACCACTCGTTTTCGCATGGCTTACAAGCCACTTAATGAGATGCAGTTTACAAATGGTATACCGATCGACTGAGAAGCTTACCATTCGTTCCAATGGTACGAATCGTAACCAATCGACTGACTACTTTTCCATTTGTACCAATGGTACCAATGGTACCAATCGACCATTCGTTTTCGCACGGCTTACAAGTGTTAATGACATGCATTTCACCAATGGAATCCCAATCGAATGAGGAGCTTACCATTTGTTCCAATGGTACGAATCGTAAGGCGTCTTTGACAAATCGTAATCTTTTACCAATGGTACGATTGGTGAGGGTGTTTTGACGATTCGTATCCATTTGTGTATATTGGACATGAGTGTCAAATAGGTGCTCACCCTTAAAGCCCAAAAAGTTAATAAGCGCCCTCACCACCCTCTCCCAACAAACAACATTTCTGTACCAGCCCAGCGTGAAGTAAGAGGGACGTCAGTTATGTTCCGAAATTGGTTTTAGACTCGGTAGTCAAATATGAGCTTTTATATTGTCTATGGCTTGTTCATGTTAGCTTTTGTACTTTGTTTTGTCTTGTTGAAGCAAAAAAAACTTGTTCAGTCCCTTGTTTTGTTATTCTTTAATATTGCCCTCGCTTATTGAAAAAATAATAAGCGTCCACCCTCATTGACCCAAAATTAAATAAGCGCCCAGGGCGGTTAATCGAATAAATACGGTAGTTTCCTGTTGGTGAAACTGCAAAATGCCAACCAAGTCGGCAAATGTCACAAACGTTTACTAATTATACGATTTTTGTAACAGCTGATGGTCTCCTCGATGAAGTATCAATGTTTTTTTCGTTTGCTACAATTAAATCAAGCAGTGCACATTCCACAACCATCAGAGGCAGATATTTTTAGACTGTCACAAAATTAATTCAATGAAATTAACATATATATTAATCTTATCACGCATGAGAAGATTTTCATTTGTTTGTTGAGCTTCTACGATAAACGCTAATTTGCTTCCAACAATCTTAGATAAATGTAAAAACACGTTTCGGTCTAAAACTCGAAAGTTTGATTCCATACTCCAAAGAAACTTTGTCCTAAGAAGCCAGTTTCTTTCAGACATTATTAATAGATACGCAGTCGACCATCACTTATCATCAACACAGTTTCGAAAAGCTTTTGCATCAAAGTTTCTAAAAAAACGCATTTCCTTGAATCGATTACGCCGACGTCTCACGAAACTTACAATTATAGAGGAGAACGGAACTACCATACACTAACTGTACGTGAGTCTTGCATATTTCATTGACGGAATGTGGGAAACCGCTTGCATACAGTCAGCATGTATAGTCTCATGAAAAATGCATTGATGTTTGGAATTTTGCGAGCCGATTACTTAACTATCCAGCGTTTAGTCTTTATCACAGACGCAAATACTTGGAAATATAAAATAACTAACGCTTACCAAAAATGACAATTTATTTTACTGTGAAGTACACCGCAAATGCGATCCACCACAATAAATCACACTAAAGAGTAAAGATTCTAAAGAGGATGACAGTGATCTCTGTCTGCTATTACAACAATCATTAACTTATTTTGTTTAAGTGAACATTTTTGCATACTAGATATGCGTTCTTCGGCTTTTTTTTTTTTTGGAAGATTTGATGGGAGAAGTCTAAATTGACCACAAGTTGAGCAGAGATCGGCCGGTTCTCCTGCAGAATCCAAAGAAAATAAAGTTCTGAAAGTTGATTACAGATTTGTGGTCGAGATCGCGGGTTGTTACGGATAATCGGTCTTCCCGAAAACGTATGTTTGGTTTTATAAACAGTGCTGATAAGGTATTAATTTGGCCACCTTAAAAAGATTCTCGAGTGTTGACTCTGACGAAGGGCTAACGCTCGAAACGTCAGTACTCGAGTCATTTTACGGTGGCCAAATTACGTAGTGTTGATAAAACCAAACATTCCTTTCTGCTCCCTATCGATGCAGTACAACAGTTTCTTTAGACACTAACCGCCTTTTTTAAAAAAAGTTACTTAAACAAGTCGATCTTTCCATTCAATGTATGTCAACGGTAAACCGTTCACTCATGGCGAATACAATACAGCCATCCTACCTTACTTGCGGACATGTTGTAGTTTCCGAGCTGCTCACGAAGAGCGCGTTGCAATTCTTGTGCTGCGTCTTGTCCGCCTGCACCGAGACTTGCTCGCCGATTTAACGATTAAATCTCCCCATCTCACCGGGAACAGGCTAATAAGTTATTTTTGTTCCTTTACAACGAAAAGAAACAGACACCACAAACAAACTAAAACCAAGTGAATATAACGTAGCTTTGGGTGCGATATTAGAAATCGACTGAAATTAGCATATAATGCGCCAGTGATTTTCAAACAACGCTGTGTGTGGAAGTATATTGGCTTTGAACAGTAACTCAGTTTTTTAAATAGTAGCCATGAAATTTTAGCCAATTCTACTGATACAGCTAATTATACCGTGTTTCGCTTGTGTAGCTGAAATTTAAATTTCGAACTTTGCACAATTACGTCTCAAAAGTGAACGGAACTTGTTAAAGGTGTAGGTGAGAATGAAATGCCTCACTACCATTGCGGTCGACCGTAGAAGCGGAAACGACAGGAATCTGCTTGCGAAGCAGTTTTTTTAAGAACCCTTGTGAATGACTCTTTCATCCTTATACGAAACTGAATTGAAGACTTGTAATGGTATTTCAAGTTAAGTCAACTCATCACCGACAAAACTGATCCCAACTCAAGCGGTTTTTGACCATTCTAGCTTAAAGCACACTTTTCTGTGTTACAACTACGTAATATAATTTGTTGACCAATATAGATGACGGATGTGCGATAATAGTGAACACGTCAGTTTCACTTTCGAAGTGCTGTTTTCACACTTTTCACAAGCGTCTTTATATTACTATTTTCGTATCAAGGCATTTATCAGTGTGTGGCTTGGCTTGATATTTACGCGGGATGCCCTGAAGGGGCATACCGTGTCTAAAAACGGGTCGATTTCTTTTTTTTTTTTTTTTTCTTTTTACGCGGGATGCCCTGAAGGGGCATACCGTGTCTAAAAACGGGTCGATTTCTTTTTTTTTTTTCTTTTCTTCCTCGTAGTCACAAATCGGTACATTAATTTATTCATTAAACTCTCCCCTCTCCTACTCGGGATGTAATGTTCTGATTGTCTTCAACAACAGCAGGCCAATCAACATCCATTCTTGTCGCTTTAATCACGAGGGAGGGGACCCACTCAACCCTACCGGTGTGACGTCAACGCATCATTTGATATATTTATTAAGGACGGATTAAATTGTCGCGCCATATTGTTAACATGTTCTGGACTCAAGTGTGCCGTTTTCAAACGGAAATTTCACCATTTTGAAGCGGTGAATCGAAAGAATAACTTTTAAGAAGCACCCGACATTTAAAACGGTGGAAATTGGTGAGTTCCTGGCGAAGGAATCGTGCTTTGTTTGACAGTCTTAGACCACGACGCGAGACTAAAAAGAGGTCATTGAAAAGCTTACATTATCGTAATGGAATTTCACACATTTCCGGTAATAGTCTGAGTCGCGTAACACAAGGTAAATAACGTAACGCGATCGTCGTGACTCAAACTATTCCATTAGCAAGGATAGTTTTATCAATCGGCGAAGCATACAGTTGGAATAAATGAATCAGCCCCAGCATCACGCGTAATGCCAGTATATAGCAGGCATCTTGTTTTTTTTTCTTCCTCGTAGCTACAAATGTGTACATTAATTTATTCATTAAACTATCCCCTCTCCTACTCGGGATGTATTGTCCTGATTGTCTTCAACAAAAGAAGGCCAATCAAAATCCTTTTTTGTCGCTTATATGGCGAGGGAGGGGACCCACTTACCCCTACTTGTGTGACGTCAAAGCATCATTTGATTTATTTATCAATTCCGGATTAAATTTGGCGCCATATTGTTAACATGTTCTGGACTCAAGTGTGCCGTTTTCAAACGGAAATTTCACCATTTTGAAGCGGTGAATCGAACGAATAACGTCTAAGAAGCACCCGATATTTAAAACGGTGGAAATTGGTGAGTTCCTGGCGAAGGAATCGTGCTTTGTTTGACAGTCTTAGAGCACGACGCAAGACTGAAAAGAGGTCATTGAGAAGCTTATGTTATCGTAATGGAATTTCAAAAATTTCCAGTGAAAGTCTGGGTCGCGTTATACAAGGGAAACAACGTAACGCGATCGTCGTGACTCAAACTATACCATTAGCAAGGATAGATTTATCAATCGGCGAAGCATACAGTTGGAATAAATGAATCAGCCCCAGCATCACGCGTAATGCCAGTGTAGCAGGCATCTTGTTTCACAGAGAATTGAATACTAGAAAATTGCTTTTGGGATAATGGTAGTCCGGTGGTTGGTTTGTAGATAAAGGTGGAAGGTTGCCCTCGATACATGATGAATTTTGAATTGCCGGATCGGTCAAGTTTTTGGCAAGGCCTGTGCCTACAGATCAAACGCCTATATGCTGCCGGAGATAGAAAATTGTGCTCAATCTTCTCGGCCATATTCCGGTTTGGAGGTCCCGCCCGCCGGTTTTTAATTTTTTGTTTTTTATTTTTTTTTTTTTACTGTAGTTTTGACACACAAGACCTGATTTCAGAGTTTTCAGTTTATGCCAAAGTTGTGCAAAGAGGTAGTTGTTGTTTGGTATCAGTCGTTACTATTCGAAACAGGTATCTATATCATGGGGGAGATAGTGAATGGCGCTCTATCTTCTCTTAGGCCATTTCTTGGTTTGGAGTCCCGTTTCTTTTGTACTGTAGTTTTGACACACAAGACTTGATTTCAGAGCTGTTTATACCAAAGTTGTTTAAAGAGGTACTTAATGTTTGGCAAGCACCTCAAGAGGGTGTGATTGGATCACGACAACACGTCATACTTACATCTTTGACTCTGTACCATCAAACAGTTAAAATCGTAGGCATATATCTCATGAACAGAAAAAAAAACTGAACTGCTACAGTAATTTTGATACAAGTCACGCCAAAAATTGATTCAAAAGGCTACAATCTTGGAGAAGGCAAATAAAATTAACACCCTTCCCCCCCCCCCCCCCCCCCACCCCCCATTTCAATGATAGAAAAATAGAGCATTTTACTTTGCTCGCGAATTCATCATTGATTTGGGGGGAAGGGGACGAAATTCTTCGTTCCAGTTTCATGTTGAAGCACTTATTTCATTGCATAAGAGCACATGGACATTTTATCATTGATTTGTGACGTAATCAATAATCAAAATGGACTACACTGAACCCTCCGGAGGGAGGGGGATGGTGTACTCCCTGTGAAGAAACTATACGGGTAGGCTGAAATCTTTAACACGGTAAAAATCCATCAGGTTTTGGTACAATATAAAATATAACTACATAACAATATTTAATAACAATAAATGTTTCTAAAACGTATTGCTCATAATTACACTAAACTACACCTGTTTTCCATGAATGCCGTGTATCTAACTTAATTAACTAAAATCAGGAGCCATAATCAGGGATGGAGACCGCAAGCGTGGGGTTCACGCGTCCCTATGTGTTGTGCCAAAAAATCTACTTTTAGAAAAAATTGCGCCATCCTTCACGTCATAAACCCGCGCGGATACACGCAAATTTGGGTGGGGCTACTTTCTTATATGGAAAATGGAAGAGAAAGTCCAGTTCGGTTTGGGAAAAATTACATAATTTTTAAATACTTTAAATGTGAAAATAACATTTTATTACCCTGTATATGTTTAAGTTCCTCCCTCTACCCTTACTAAACTACAGCATTGGGGACAACTCCAGCAAATTCTCCTGGCTGAGTAGAAAACATTTAAAAACCTTACACAGCTTACAGTACAAATATAAAATATTCTCCGCGATGCTGATATATATATAAACTGAAATTTTGTTTGAGAAGTCAGTTTCAACCATTTATTTGAACACAGGCAGTACGTGACCGTGTAGCCGCGCGATGCGGTTCCAGTTGATACCCACAATTTGACCCTTTCTCACCATAGAGTCTCCAATAGCTCAGTGGTTAGAGCATCCGACTAGATCACGGAAGTTCGTGGGTTCAAATCCCATCTGGGACTCGGATTTTTTTTCCGAGTCTTCGTTTCTCCCTAATTCACATTTAATATCCTGTTGTTGTTGTTTGTCCGTCAGGTACAGTCATTTTACGAGTGTTAATAAGCCGGACAAAGTTTAGCATAAAAAACTTTTAATGCCGAGTGCCTGTGAAAAAGGTAACGGTTAAACAAGTTAGGGATTACCGAGCGAAAGGTTAAAAAGAATCCAGTTTATTGGCAGAAATTATGTAGTCAAGCTAAAAGCTGTTGAGCAGATTTCGCTCACAGATCAGTGCCAAATTTTTCAACATCGGTCAGAAGTAAATTTCTCGATTACTTCTTTTTGCCGAAATGCCTACTGCTTCTTATGACGGCTGTTGGCTTACTACTTCCAAAAGTATTACACGTAGGACTGGTTGATTTCTATGGTCACCCAAGGGACAAGGAACACGTGCTTATCTGTTTTCAAACTCTTTCTTTTTTTCAAGTTCGCGGGATAAATTTCCTCAACATCAAACTAGCAACTTTAACATCAAAATAAGCTAATAATTCGCAAAATGACTCCGGCAGAACTTAAGAACTGAAGAGGTGAAACAAAACTACTAGCAGACAAACGACAAGTTTTCATGCATTTCTGCGGGAGTGAAAACAAATATTAAGCTAAAGTGACAGAAGAGATTTTTTACCTCATTTTGAAGTACGTATCTTGACTAAAACTCAGCACCAATCCAAATGTTCCAACTCGGTGTCGGTCACAGTGAAATGCATTCTCTACTGAACTGTTTTATATCCCGGCATCAGTAAGAGGCTTTGTTTATAGCCTCAGTAGAAACCGGCTACAGTTTTACGAATGTGAGAAGGTATAATTTAATAGCGTATTTTTTTCCTGGTTAGAAAGTCCATCCATGTAGTAGGTTGTTGTCTTGCTTCTTCCTTTGCATGGCCACGGAACTGTATTTCAAGCAGCAAAAAGCTCCTTTTCCAGTTCAACATGAGCAAGAAAACAATGAACGCTGACAGAGCTCAATATGGAGATTGCGAAAACTGCGTAACAACTTTGCAGCATCATAACTTTCAACAACTGTTTAGAGTTTCTCCAACAACAAATAACTGAACTTTAGACATTTTTCGGGTACTATTTGAACCTTATCATACTGGCAAAAGTGACGTGGAAAGCAGCTGAGAAAAAATTCACTCAAGTTAAAAAGTCCTTACGTGCCTGAGTACATATCCGTAAAGTGTAAGCTTTTTTTCATTCATTCAACTATGGCAACGCACGCAGCACCACCGTTTTGGCGCCTTTTTGACTTCACTGTGAGAGTCATGTGATCAATAAGGCCGCTTATTCCAACTTTCCTCGTCTTCTTTCAATTATTGTTTTTTTTTTTTTGTTTGTTTTTTGCAAATCTTTATTAACTTCAAAAGAATTACAATATTACAAGCATACGAATGAATATTGATGGTAGTACAGTTCATTTGACAGTATTTTCTGAAAAAGTTGTTATGTAATATGGATTTGCGTTATAAACTACACACATCGCACGGCACATAAAACTAGAAAGACTGCTAAATCCGAAAGTAACGAGGGTCGCTACTATCGGAACTTTACGGTATAGTGAAGGGTAGGGAAAACTGTCATATATTCTCTTGAACAGCACCTGCCAACATATAGGCAGTTTTTTACGGTAGATATTTGAATGGGGCAACTTCTCTTTCATAAATGGTATATAAAAGGGCAAGGCGAGGAGCCTCCCCTGATAATACTTGAGTCCCCCTTCCCATCCCCCCGAGGGCTGAGCGCACGCACTTTTGTCCCCTGGTATCTATGTGGTAATTATTACTTTTAATTTTCTTTCTTTTTTTTTTTTTTGCACCGCGTTACTTGTATATCACTGATCATTTTCCACTTCATTTTGTAAATTCTTCACTGGTAAATAACTTATGAACCTTTTAAACTAGCTTATGATTTTTTCTTCTAGTATGAGCTGTTATTTTGAGCTGTTATTCAATTCATAACATCATACCCACTAATCACTCTCTTTACAAAATGAATATAAAGGCTTCTCCAGAATGTGAACGCTGCCTCTTTCCGAACGAAACGCTTATTCACATGCTTTGCGAATGCCCCGACGTTAAAATCTTTTGGAAAGACATAATGATGTGGTGGAATGCTAAGCGCTCTGACAACATTAGTCCTAGGAATACTGAAATCCTGTACGGTTACAAACCTGAAACGACCACCTTCTACGCGTTAAACCATTATCTTCTTATTGCTAAATATCATGTTTTTCTTGCAAGAAACCAGTCTGAGACTCCAAATTTAAAGGTCTTTCTTGCCTTACTAGACAGCAAGATCAAATGTGAAAGACAAATAGCCATTAGAAATTCCAATTACGAAAAATATAGAGCTAAGTGGACCACTCTCAGCAACTACGATGCGTGAAGCACTTTAAGTATGAAAGTTGAGTAAGGGGAATCTTTTATTATCTCTTGTATGTGTGGGTGGGGTGCGTGTGTGTGTATGTGTGTGTGTGTTGTGTTAGCATCGTATGCAGGATGACGTAGCACGTGTATTTATTTCGTAATTAGTTAAAAAGAATACAAGCAATGTAAGTACAATTTCTGTAAGTAGGTCAAGCAATGTAATGTAATGTAGTAATAGTAGTGTAACTCAGATAGTCATGTAAATTAGTATTGTTTGTACGTGTCGTTGCTATGAATAAAAAAAAAAAAAATAAAAAAAAAAAAATGAGCTGTTATTTTGTAATTAAGATAAAAGTTACAAAAAAAAAACACTTTGAAGGAGAACCGTGAAGAAATTCAATCCACACAAGTTTTAACACAAAAGCTGATAAAACATAATAAAGTTTTATTTCATTTCACATTTCAAGAAGGGATACTTATTTCAAAACTTGATTTTGAACAAATCTCTCTCAAGCTTTTCGAAATTCCAAAAACCAGAAAAACTAAAATACCTAGAAACGATCCATAAACCAAACCGATAACGAGGCTGTCATTATGACAAGAAACGGAACAACTAATCCATTGGGAGAACATGGTAATGTTCGTGGCAATTTCGCCTAAAATGTGGATCATTTTTGAAAACTTAGCATTACTAAAGTAAGACTGTTCACAAGTAAATAAATGATAGAGGGTAAGACTTAGCCTTACGGCAGAATTAACAGAAATAAATGAAATTCATTGTCTCAAGATTTTTACTGGTCTGTTAAAGATCAGGCATCTCTGAGGGTCTGGATGGGGTTAACTGACAACTGACAAATTGCCAAAATTTTAACTGACAACTGACAAATAGCATAAAATTTAACCGACAACTAACATTTACACTCGCTTGTGCTGACAATTGACAAAAGACCTGCTGCTACGTTTTTTGGCTAATAATTGATATATCTTATACCAAATCACCATAAAAACGTGTTGTATAAACAGCAGCAGAGTAGGGCGTCATATTTCATACTAACAATTCACATGACTCAAATTTACGCGGAACGCGCTCTAGCAATATACTGAGTCTATACCATGTCCGCTCGTTCCGGCGTAATAAAAGAGATTGCTAGCTTTTACCGCGTTGATTCGGATACGGCATTTGAACGACACCGAAGCCGTATTCCAATCAATTGCCAAGAGTTAGAGACAGTTCAGTCTCTAAAGAAGCATCTGTTGTCATTTCTTGGGCTGAGAGAACTGGCAATATTAAAAATTCGGCCTTGGAGAGTTTGATTTAAAACTTTACCGCACGGCACCGAGGCAGGGAGGAAGGAGCGAAAATTTTGTGAAAATTACAGATAGTCAGTGGAAAATGGACCTGCCAAGCTCGGTGGAGGAAACAGGATTGTATAAATGCCAAAGAAGCGATTGTTGTTGCAAAAATGTAAACACAAAATTAAACTCTCAGGGTCTTGTCACTGTGATCTTCAGGTCAAATGTTGAATTTTTAATTCCATCAATGCCTTTCTCCTAGGCCATTAATGGGACTTTTTTCCTCATTGTCCGTCCCAGGGGTCGGGCATTAGTCTACCCCGGGGAATTTGACGGCCTCGTGATTCTCTCAGTTTCTTTCAATGATAAGTTCATCAGGAAAGACAATCAATTTGTGATTAACTTTGTCTAAGGAGGAGGAAATGAGAAGGTAGATCAACAGAACGGTCACTGGAGCAAGACAGAGAAATAAGACTTCTTTGGCCTGAATTAGCTTTCATTGGCATGAAGGTACGCGCAGAAAACAACAAATCAACTTATTATGTTTTACTCGCCTGTACCGTGAAAATTTTGAACAGGCTAGCTCGTTTGTTCCCGCCCTGGGGCATTCACCAGTATGTTTTAAAAAAATCCTAGTACTTTGGAATAGGCCCGAGGGGGACTGGAGGACGCAATGCTGGAAATGACTTATGTATAACTATGCATTACGAGCCTTTTCTGCGAAGTCCCGGTTGATGGTATGTATTAGATCCAGAGGGATCGATGAGTCAGATGCCGTTTACAAAGTGCCCAGGTAAATTGAAAAATGCAAAATTATTTTAGATGGAGTGGTATGGTGATGTTCTTCAAAGGCTTCGTAAGAGGAGAATTATTTCAGTGCGCGCGCGAAGTGCATGCGTGGAGAACGTGGAGCGCGAAAGGAGGGAGGAAGAGTAAGAAGTTAACATGCAAAACGTCTGGCAATCAATTTTTTTTAAATACGGCGAAGAAGAATAGCCGTGCCCTTCGAAATATTGTTATCAATATATTTGAATTTCCCTAACCTCACAATCAGTCTTGCTCTTTTTTATTGGTTCGTTTTAAAATGTATTGTTGATTATATCCCCTACTACAAGATCCCGTGGTTTTATTTTGTTGCGGTGGCTGTCATTACAAACACAGTTACTGGTTTTTAATCAAATCTTGAAAAGTTTTCGCGGAAAGTTATTGAGCGCATAATTCACCTTCTCATACGGTATTTCTGTTTCCAAGTTTATTTATCGTAATTTATCAGGAATGGAAACAGTCGGGGGGACACAATGGGTTTCTGTACGATTTTTATTGGTCATTAGCTTTCATTGCATTTGGAGGCTTCTAAAGAAGCCGTTGTTGGTGTCTAGTGGTAGTTCTCAACTCAGTACATATTTCCAGCGGAATAGCTCTTGGTGAACTTCACCTGGAGTCTCTCTATTGGTCGGGAAGCTGCTTTATAGCATTGCTCATCCAGGAAGGCGGGCGACTCTCCAAGAAACAACCTGAAACTGACGGGAGTAACGACGCGACAACCACCGCCTGTTACTGTCAGACATTTCTTCAGCGAAGAGCCAAGACCCGCATTTATCAGCTCCTCTTCACCAGCGAAGTATGGAGTCCCTCAGAGATCTGACGGCAAACCAGGAAAGATCGCTCGCAGTACATCGTGCTGCATGGTAATCGTCTCGTTGCAGGCCAGCGGCGATTTTAAGCCCTTCTCAAATAGTAGAGCGAGTCTTTCTCTGCAATCCTCGGCGCGAAGCGGATCGACAGATCTGTTCTCAAATGCGGAGATGAGTTCTTCTGGCAAGTGATCGGCCGGCTCCCACGTGTTCTGTTCTGGAGAATAATGCTTCCACTGAACAAAGTACGCCGTTTCGCGGCCTTGAATTCGTTTTGCGACTACTGTGAGTAACTCACAAATGAGAACAAGAAAGCCATTAAGGCTTAATAATTTCCTTTGTAGCTGTAGCACTTGATTTCCAGGTATTTTTGGCACAAAATCAAAAAAAAAAAAAAAAACCTGAAAGAAGTCGTTGTTGTCGCGGCACAAAATGTAGAAATGGCGTGCTCAGCTATTCAGGAGCAAGTATTTTCGTCGCTCAACCAATCAGTAGTGAGTAATTTTGCCCTCCTTGAAAAAAAAAATTAGAAAAAAATGCCCTCTGTTTCGACCAATCAGCATTCAGTAATTTTGTTCTCTATGTTACAGAGCTTGCAACACGTAAAATAGGGAAAATTATTGATTGTTGCTCGAAAACGCATTAGAGTAGTAAACGGCTAACAAGCTGCCTAAATTGGTAGGAGTTGCGCTCAAGTTAACAAAGAGAGAAAAATTCACCGTTGTTTGCTCATGTTCTCCACAAAACCTTAAATTAGGTCATTTCAAGTTGTTGCTTTGCGGAGAACGGCAAGACATGCACTTAAATTTAAAATTCACGTGCGGAGCGATTGTTTTTGTTCAGATGTTGTTGCTGCCGCCGTCGTTGCTTAACAGGATTCCCAGACATGTTCGGCGCGGCTTGGATAAAAATATTTGAAAAATCATGACTGTGTCAATATTGCTCCTACTAAATAATTCTGGACCGATTGTATCGAGAATTTGATAAACGATTAAAGCATCTGTGTAAAGTTTTAAACACGTAATGTAAAGAAAAATTATCAATTGCGCCTGGAAGAAATCATTTTCGTTTACAATGATCTGTAATCGGCCTTCGAATCACGTAAACATGATATTTTCTGCGAGGGCAAGATAGCTTTCGTGGAAAAATGTTTGGAAAATCAAAACTGTGTCAATTTTTCTCCTATAGTAATAGTCCTAGTCTCTAAATAAACGTTTAAAAAATACTTTTTGGTGTTTAGTAGAATTATTTCAGAGCTTTGAAACTTGTGTGCGTTTAAAAACACGTGGGAGCCATATGGTGCGAATGAAAAAGCACGGCCACGAAACAAATTTTTCAAAATTAACTTGCCCCAAACATTGGTGGTATCGAAAGCGATTGAATTGTCTAAAATTATAATTCTGAAAGTTACAATAGCTGATCACGAACTGGTGATAAAGGCAAATGTGAGGCTTCTTTAAACTTACTTTTCCAGCCGGCCTGCTCTAACTTGCTATCCGGATAATCGGACAGTCGTGCCAGTGAAACAGAGCTCATTGTTCAAAAGACAGTTTTGCAATCAGTTATATCCCTCTACCAAAGCACTTTAATACCTGGTCGGTGTTGTCGTACCTGATTTAGCAAATATAGATTACTTCACGGAAAGTACGGGCGTACGGTGTTTACGCACGAGCTGTTGACGTATCAGAAATCTCACTCGTTCGCTGCGCTCACCCGTTCGATTTCTGATACGAAACAACGAGTGCATAAACACCGTACAAAGCACTTTGAATGCTGCAATTTGTTTATTTTATACAAACTGAGATTTTTTCGTGCTGAACAGGTTTGGTAAACATGTAAACATAGCTCACAAGTGTTTTATTGTTATAATGAAAGTACACGAAAATATCAAGTTATTTCAAAAATGCGTTTTCGAGTGCAGTGATTGTCAGACGTGTACTTGAAAGGCCTCCTTTTTCCGCCATGGTTTTCATCAAACTGTTCAATTTGTTCTGACCCATTTGCACTTGATTTAAACCACATTTTTTTTGTTTTGTTTTGTTTTGTTTTTTGACGAAAGACTTTTTGTGGAATTTATTTCGAGAAAGTATGGCGCACCAGGTTTATTCATCGCGTCATGTCGCTTTTCGGAATAAATCTTGTAAACGGCAACTGGATCTCTTTCGGGTGGACCGCTTGATGGTGCGAAAGCCTTCGGTTTGACAGCTCCTGACATTACGAGGTCCAGCTCCTGTTCTAGTTTTCGTTTGCCTTTCAGAATACTCTAAGTATTCAGTTCCGTCAGCTTCCATGTGAAGTTGCATTTCGCCTCAAGTCATCTGCCGATGTTCTTCACAGCCTCTCAAACCAAAATGCACCGAATTGAAAAGCCACCCTGTGTTTACCAAAGCTTCGGCATTTGAGATTCCGAGTAAATTCTTTTCGTAAAGGCATTTCCTTGCTTGATCAAATGCAATGTCTTCCATAATATTATACTCGCTGAGTACTTGTGTTCTTTTAAATACCGGCTAAAACTTGAAAACAACCCTCGAAGGCTTGATGGTTCATAGTCTTGGCCATCTTTTCTTTTCACACTAACAATGAATTCACTAACGCTCTTCTCTTCTGGTTAAATTTCTTCAATTTTTCTTTGTTCGTTTTTCTCCAGCAGAAATGCGGTAAGTAGCTTCACACCCCGCTGCGATTTGCTCTAGTGTTTTATTTTCTTGGTCGTTAATAGGCTTATATTCTCCGCCGGATGGGTTTATCCAAAGGTGTGAACCTACTGTCAGAACATTGAGCCACCAGTGCCAGAACATTCAGCCATCAGTGGTTGTTTATTAGAATATTTTAAATTCGTCTAGAAATGTCCTGCGAAAAAGCCGAAATCCCGGCAAGGGAGAAATTTAGAGCCGTAGAAAAGCTAGCGCAATCGACAAAGATACGCCAAAGCTACCACGTTCATTCATTCATTGAAAATGTTGATGCGTTTTGACAGCCGCTTTCTGATTGGACGAAACGGATTTCCTACGTGTGAGAAAGTCGTTTCGCTGTTGCCATTGGCTGCGAGAATTTCCGAACCGGGTTTTCAAAGGATCAATTCTATCTGTAAATCTCAGTATATATGAAATAAAAAAAAATCCTTTTCGATCGGATTGCCATACAGGGATACTGTGGTTTATTTGCAGCCTGGTTGTTTTAGTGCTTCACATAGACTGGCAACACCGACATCAGTGATTTGATTATAGTCCAGAGACAGGGTGCTTACTTTGCAGCCTGGCTGTTTTAGTGCTTCATGTAGACTGGCAACACCAACATCAGTGATCTGATTAAAACTCAAATTTAGTGTGGTTACTTTGCAGCTTGGCTGTTTTAGTGCTTCACATAGACTGGCAACACCGACATCAGCGATCTGATTACCACCCAGATGTAGTGTGGTTACTTTGCAGCTTGGCTCTTTTAGCGCCTCACATAGACTGGCAACACCGACATCAGTGATCTGATTACCACCGAGATGTAGCGTGGTTACTTTGCAGCTTGGTTGTTTTAGTGCTTCACATAGACTGGCGACATCCGCATCAGCGATGTTATTATTAGCCAGATCTAGTGTGGTTACTTTGCAGCTTGGCTGTTTTAGTGCTTCACATAGATAGGCAACACCGACATCAGTGATCTGATTATAATCCAGATGTAGTGTGGTTACTTTGCAGCTTGGCTGTTTTAGTGCTTCACATAGGCTGGCAACACCGACATCAGTGATCTTATTAACACACAGATCTAGTGTGGTTACTTTGCAGCTTGGCTGTTTTAGTGCTTCACATAGGCTGGCAACACCGACATCAGTGATCTTATTAACACCCAGATCAAGTGTGGTTACTTTGCAGCTTGGCTGTTTTAGTGCTTCACAAAGACTGGCAACACCGACATCAGTGATCTGATTAGTACCAAGATATAGTGAGGTGACTTTGCTGCTTGGCTGTTTTAGTGCTTCACATAGACTGACAAAACAGGCATCAGTGATCTGATTATTTGACAGAGAAAGACTGGTTAACGTTTTACACAGTGATCCTTGGATAGAATCTACACATTCATTATTCAGTTGACACAACTGCAGACTTAGCTCCGTGATGAAACAAGAATCCTTTTCTAACGATGCAGAGATCAGTCTTAATCCAGATGATATAATGCTGGCTTCAATGATTAATCTCTTAATGGGCAGGAATGATCTCTGCTCAGACTGTGTCATTTCTGAGTGAGCGATTTTCAAGTTGAGGGTGCCAAATGGCGGCTTTCCAGATGACCATGTTTGGTGTCTTGTGCTGGGTTCCTCTTCATTCAATGCACTAATTGTATCGAGAAAAAATGATATGGCAATACAATCCGCGTCAGTTATTTCAATAAAACAAACCTCTTCATCATGAACAGGGTGTTGACGGTAGTGATCTTTAGCGAATTCCTTGTCCTGATATTCATAGAGACATTTTGCTTGAAGAAGATGGTGTTTTTACTGTCGGGTGTTTGATGAAAGCTGTTCAAGCAATCTTTCCATAAGCTCTCTGTCTTTTTCTTTTGACAGAATACCAGCCATAAATTGCGAGACCATTGTGGATACAGTTTCTCCTGGAGGAATTATCGTCCTCTTTACAAACCAACGTGCAGCTAAGTATTCCTGGAGAGTTAAGTGAGTAAAACAAAAATGTTTTGTTGTTTGAGAAAAAGCCACCCTGAAGGGAGGACCACAATGAAGAATTCCGCTTTTCCTCAGGCTTTCAACTTCTTTGGAACTGAACTTTTTCATTTCTTCCTCGCCAAAAAGGAACTTTTTCTCAATAAGCAACTCGGCAGCAAACTTCGACAGTTCATCCAGAAAGGTTTCGTCAAAATGAGGAACTTCGCTTTTGTTATGATTTTCCTCGAAAATGTTGAACACTTCAAAATAGAGATCGCTTGCTGAGATGGGTAGATCATCAGTACCCTT
Source organism: Pavona decussata (assembly GCF_977016875.1). Classification (NCBI taxonomy): domain Eukaryota; kingdom Metazoa; phylum Cnidaria; class Anthozoa; order Scleractinia; family Agariciidae; genus Pavona; species Pavona decussata. The sequence continues at coordinate 690,563 of NW_028145581.1, forward strand.
TGATTTCTTTAGAACGTACTCCATGTATGAACACATCAGAGCACAAAGCACAGGAATGTGAGCAAAACTGGTGAGATTCTCGTTCTTCGTGATATGCTCCATTACAGTGTTTTTCATGATTTCGTTCTCTCTGAAATATTTCTTAATGTATTCTCTTACTTCTCGTTGAGAAAACCCCATAATTTCCACCTTCCGATCGAAGTGCATTCCACTGATCTTGTCAGATTCATCAGGTCTTGACGTTACCATAACAGCAGCCTTTCCTAAAACTTTTCCTCTCATTAGTTTTGCACATAGTGCAGCCACCGGCATTTTCTCTCGGCAGCTGTTTGGATACCTTTCATGCGCATCGCCAGAGATATCAGCTTGTTGCAAAAATTCGTCAAAACCGTCAAGAATGATCAAAACTTCTTCGGGGTGATTAACAATGTATTCAAAAAGCGAGTCGTTGATATTTGATTGGTCATCTAATATCGAGGAGCGGTTTAAGATCTCTTTCAAGGTAAGAGTTTCTTTCTCTAGTAAATTCAACTGACGAAATGTCAACAAGGACGCAACTTTAAAACTAGGCATTTGCGCGTTTGTTGGGAACAGAAACAATTTATCGTTAGCCCAATCTCGAAAAAGCTTTTGACAGAACAAGGTCTTTCCGATCCCTGCCTTTCCAATGACAAGAATGGATTTGGGATTTTTGTTTTCTTCGGTTGTGCGAATAAACAATTCTTGACAGTGTTTGACTCGAGCCTGAGTTCCGCTCACTTGACCATACTGCTTCAGATGTGCCCTTCTTTTGGCATCACCGTCTTTAATAGGCTTTCGTCCATGTTGCATGACAAGATTAGTAAATATTTCGTCTGTTTTCATCTTGGCGACAGTAGGAATGTCCAACAGTTTGGGCTGCAACTCTGTTTCCTTTTCTATTGATGCTTTCAACGCTGCTGAGTAGGCATCAACGTCTGAAAAAAAGTAAAATAATTTAACAGTTAAAAGAGTATATCATTTAAAAAATGCGCACGTGCCTTTTGTTGCGCAGACAACTGTACTTAAGGTTACCGTATACCTTGAGGGGTGTCTCGCGTCCAAGCGATGTAGTGCATCCAGTTTAAACTGTAGATACCTAAGCCTCTATGTCAAATTAAAGCTTATAGAGCTGGCTATCATACTGTGCCAAGAATTTTGAAATTAAATGGATAATCTTATTTTTTGCAACCTCTAAATGCGAGCGTTCGATTCACCTTTCGAAAGCTACAAGTCAAAGCAAATTTTGGTTTTCGGTAATTTAATTTGCTCCTCAGTTTCCGGATCCAAAACGCTAAAAAAATCGTGTCTGCGTTTTGCCATATTCAATTGCGATGAAAACTTACAGAAATTTTTCCAAATTATAGCATCAAAAAAATGTGGAGTGATCGTACAAAAATCGCTCTCGGAGAAAAAATATTTCAAAAAAAAAAATTCGCAGTCACTCTTTTGTTGTTTATGCGTTGCTAAACTAGCTACTGTCCATATTTGAAAGCAAACCAACAAATTCCCTTTGAGTTTTAGCTCTTTTTAAAAAGTGTCGCCTCCAAGTGAAAAAAATAATTCGAGAAAACGGTGCTAGAAATTCGGAAATTAATTTTATTTCAAAATTCTTGGGATAGTTTGATAGCCAGCTCTATAAGATTTAGTAACTCGGGCCGTAAGGCGGCACGAGTTAAGTTTTCGGTCTTATTTCTTATTTCGCTTGAAGGCGCCGAGTTAGGTAATCGGGGAAGGAGAGTGGAGGGCCCCGAACTCCCTCATGTTTTCTCTCTTCTTTCGCTTCCCCACTCTCTTCGCGTTTGCGAATGATTGCCCTTAGCGTAAGGAGGGTTCTGTAGTCGTTAGAATTCAGATCATTTTCTTTTCTAGTTCTGGCCATTCAATCTACAACAGAGATATAACCCACCTTCCTCAAATTTGTATTTAGCCCCGTACAGTTCAATTACTAATTACTACCTGAGAGTATATCAGCGCAGAGGCGCGAGAGTTGGTACGCGGTACGGCATGCATCCATGATTAGAGCAAGAGGAGGTTGCTTGAACATGACGCATTCGGTTTCATCTGATTGGCAAATTAGCGAGGGTGACAGTTGTGCAAGAAATCATGAACCTTTGGAAAGTTTGTCGCACGAGCAGCACGCGAATGAATTCAACTCCGCGCAAGATGATGCAGATGGAGGGCATGTAAAATGCGAATGCGAAATCGAAACAGAAAAGTATAGTGAGGTTTTGTAGCTTTCTTCAGGACCTTCGCAAGATGCTGCAGAACACTCAGAAAACTCAAAGAATACCAAAGATTTGAAGGCAGACCTCACCGCAAGCAACGCGAATGTTTCACAGCAGAAGAATGGTCATGTCGAATCGAACGATCGATCGCAAGTACACGCTAAGGAAGATGGGAAAAGAGAGACAGTTTCTGACTTAGTGAACGCTTGGAATAATAGTACAGCAGAGGTGCTCGATGTTTAGGTGAGTAGGATCCATTAACCCGTTTTAACTTTCAAAGGTCATTTTTAAGAAATGTTGAAGGCCACGTTTGAGAAAACTGCTGCTCTTTATCTTTTATTTTAATGTCCGCCACAATCAGACTTAACTTTCCAATTTGACTTTAGTATTAAAAGGTTTATGGAGATGTAATCGGTGACGTGATCGCTATCGTGACATACGTAGTCCTGCAATGACAATTTTCGTTTTTGATTCCTCCGCCGGAAAAATCCTGAACCTTCATGAGTTATCGCGCGGAGCATTTTCATTACAAAACGCGAAAGAAGGCACGTTAAAAAAAATTGGCGTGCCAATGAATACATCACGTATGAGAAATTATGCGAACGTACTTGCAATTTTTTCATTAGTTTTTGAATTTGTTTAAGAAGGAAACCGTTTTGTCGACAAACGCCTTGAATTTGTGTCCTAGAGCTGACAGAGCTTTGTTTTGCTAAATCATGTTTCATATCTTTGGTACATCTGAGTAAAAGAATTTGAGCTAATATTGATAAGTTGACATCAGAGTGCTTATGTCAGTGTATGCTAAATTTAGGGGATTAAAAAATTGGGGTCATACAGATAAATATCTGACTCACGGTTAACATTGAAACAAAATCAATGTACAAATGGTTTCTGTCTCCAAATCAAAGGTGAAGACGTAAGGATTAAAGCCCGGGAATATGAAACACGTACAAGGTATTCTACTTAACAAATGTCGTTTTTTTCCTGAATGTCATTCGTTCTGCAAATAATGCAATTATATCTGGATGTTACTTATTTCCTCACTATATCTCTGTATCTATCGATTTCGGGGCGTTAACGATGCTGGAGGTTATCAGTGCCAAAAGATCGTAGGCTTACGCACCGCGCAGTCAAATATGGCCCACGCGAGTTTAAGCTGGTAACAGCTATAATTCTTGTTTGATATAAGGGTTCAGGTATTTACATTTTAGGCCGGACGCGCTACATCGCTTGGACGCGAGACCCCTCTAAAGTTATAGGGTAACCTTAATCAATCAGAGAGCGCGCCATATGAGCAGAATTTCAAAACGGGATGTATGTACCAACTGTTTGTGTGCGTCATGTTTCTGTAGAGAACAGCATCTCTGTATCGAACAAAAATGAGATTCATAAAAGTAAAAACTTTGTTACTCTACATGGCAATATGAAAGCTTCATCTACCCAAAAGGTTTCCGGTAAAAACCCATTACTTGTTACCCTGTGATCATCGGCGGACGAGCAAACATTTTTCAAGCAGGTGTTGTGGGGAGCGGGGGCCAGAGGTTAATTTGACCGAATGAAAGTTAACCTGTTGGCCGCTAGTGCAAACAGACAGCGGTGTCCGGGCTACGTAACTTCTATTTATAACAAGCTGCCATATCGCAATGGCCTGTGTTAACGTTGTGTTTACAGGATTGTACGATTTTCACGTCTCTGTAATATCTACACATTTAATGTAAGCTGTCACGTACCCCATTGAATTTTCAGGCTCTAATCTAGGTAGGCTTTATCAAAGTGCATAGTCTATCATTGCAAGTGGTTAAGTTAAGTAGCTTAAGGCATGGAGATTGAAATCTTCATCCTCATCTTACTCCCTCTCCTCGCCGGTCCTCAAAGCGCACGTGTCTGAGCGCCTTTTTGTTGTTCTTGTTGTTGTTGTTTGTTTTGTTTTTTCTTGCCTTCCTCCTCGAAAAAAAAATACCTTAGCTTGACTTGTTGGCAACTATATTATTCACTAATTGTTGGCAACTATATTCACTCTATATTGAACTCTTCTTTCATCTAAGATCCTCTGTGTAGAATTGTCAACTATGCTGGAATTTCTTTGATTTTTTTTTATTTTTTTTATTTCTATATTTAACTTCCGACTCAAGTGAGATTTTTCTCCAAAAAATTCAATACTTTCTGGGCTGTAAAGAAAATAATTGAATTGTTTTAACTGTGGTTGTTACCAATGCTTTCTACAGGCTGTTTGCACTTGCCTTTTCCAGGCATCCAGATAGGGTGGTGAGAAAAATAATTTTTGTTGTGAATTTTTTTGGTAATTCAAGTCCTTTTCTTTAACACAAACTGCAAGGCTGATACTACGTGCTACGTACTACGTACTACTTTGCCGCCCCCAGGCCCCCATACCCTTCCCGTACGCTTACGCTTGTGATGGCTGATAAAGAATCTGGCTTGACCAGGTAGTGATTGAAAGAATTAATTTTTCCATGGCTATTATATTTTGGTGGGCGTTTTTTTCACAACGCTGAATTTTTCTGTTTTCGTATGAAAAGTTGATTTGTTAGCTTTAGTTATCTTTATGTTATTTTATCAGCTTTATTGGTTTCTACAGCACTTTTATTAATTTTAGTTTTTTGAAGAGACGTTTAATTAAAGAAATATTTGAGCATTGCTTGAGATGCATAGAAAACTGCGGCGATCTCTCATCATTCGAAGATTGTCTCCTCGACAGTTTACATAAAAGACGTTTCGGATATGTTTCAAATTTCTTTAATCATACCCTAATCAGGGGCACATTTGTCCGCCATCTTGGAATTATTTTTGATTCGATGTTCAAAAACGTCTTGTAGCGCTTCCAATACTATGAATATGCAGAGAATATCGGATTAGTGGTGCAGTGGATATGTGAACTCCTTAATCGTTCCAAGTTTGAGTCGCAGATTGTGCATTAGTTTTCTTTCTCCTTTTGTAGAATCGTTTGTTTTCATTTTGGTTGCCTTTTGCTTCCAGTCGACTGAATGCATTAAACATTAAACCCCTGTGACACAACATTCTCCCCGTATATTTTATACTACAATTATGACTGAAATTAGTGAAATGTAGCAGGGGCATCCAACAATCCATTTCGATCTCTTAAATTGCTCAGAAATTCGGATTTGGATTTTTAAGGAATCTTACGTTCTCTTCGGTAAAGCATCAGCTCAAAGTTCCGTAACATTGGTATAAACTAATACCGTTGGTTCCCAGATGGGAACCAACGAAGCTCAGCTAGCTGTCAACAACAGCACGTAAATTCAGGAAAAAAGATTCCATTGTCCTAAAACTATTTTGCGAGTTAAACTTTCAACTAAAAACATTCGAAGAGATCAAATTGTATTAGCTTACATAAATATGACTCAAAAAGGCCAACAAACGAACTGTTTGTTTCACTTTCGTTTTTATTCATCCTGGGATATCCAGATTTTTTTGAGAAATGAATGCAAAAGTTTGAATGATTTTCAAACATTCAGCAATCAAAAATTCTAAAAAAGGTGTCTCCTGTGTACCCAGATCGTTTAGTAACTTTTAAGACATGTTGGTGTAAATTAATATGGTATGACCTGCTTGCACGCTTTAGCTGAAAATTTAAGATGCAGAAAATTTTAAGAAACCAAATTTAAAAGCTCTCAATTTGTCGGTTTAACAAAAATGCTAGCGAAACCATTTCCGTATTTTTGACCCCATAGTTGCTTCATTTTCAACTGACATTTTTTTTTAAATAAATTCTGCTCGAATTTCTGCCGAGGTGATCAGATATCTACCGAAATGAACCATAAGGTACCCCGATTATTACTATTTTTGTAGTTTCATCTTCAGAAATTGCTAAAACAAATCATACACTGGTTCATTTAGCGATAAACCCTAAAATACGTCTCTTTCTAGTTAGCTAACCTGGTTTGACATTCTTCATTTTAAGTCTTTTAGCTCCTTGATGCAAGTGTTCTACCTTGCTTGTCATTGTAGTTAAGCCCTGTTCCAGTTGCTCAACTTTGTGTTCTACCTTGTCTATCATTGTAGTTAGGCCCTGCTCCAGTTGCTCAACTTTGTGTTCTACCTTGTCTGTCATTGTAGTTAGGCTCTGCTCCAGTAGCTCAACTTTGTCGTCTGACTTGGCAAGTCCTTCTTGTAACGCCTGAACTTGCATCGATAGTCGTTCTTGGATTGCTTTCTGACAATACAACAGTCTCTTCAGAGTCCCCTCCACCTCTTGAAGCTTTTCCTTTTGTTGCATCAAAGCGTCGTCATGTTCATCCAGTCTGGTTCCGTAGCAAAGTTGCGAATCTTCAAGGACGGCAACCTGTTTTTTAACTGAAGCGAACTGCTTGATTTGTTGATCCAGCTCCGACTTAACGTTGTTGCTGTCGTCGATGAGATCATTGACATTTTCTTGCACTAAAGTCAGAAGATCCCCGTCCACAGCATGTCCCATACACAACTGGCACCCTGCATACAGTTTGAAGGGAGGGATTGGATGATTAGCATAATATGTTGAACAGAAGTATTCATACCATTCAAGTCCGTAACATTTATTCTACTCTGAGGGTGTCAGATTCATTCAGGTCATGCAAACGTGCTTTTGAGAAATAACCTTACCTGTAAGCAGAAAGAACTTCCCAAACAAACCTTGTGAAAAATATTATCGCTTAACATATTTTCATGAGATCAATCTATCTACTAACTCTTAGAACACTGAGTGTCACTTATATTACGCGTCATTCCAGTTAGCGTTCTTATTTGTGACAGCCGGCTGTATTGTAATTAGCACACCCCTCTTGGAGGTCAGTTTTAGTGAATGGAGAAAGCGTTTTATTTCCTCGTTCTTTCGTTGGTTGATTCGTTTCTCCGTTCAATCATTCATTCTATTATTTATTTTCTTCACGTATTCAAAGGAGTGGCTAACGCTTAGCAAAAAGAGTGCTTGTCATACCTTTAGTTTGCCAGTCATGCAGATCTTCCAACGTCTTCTTCTCCTTCCCAGCAGTCAGGCCCAGACTTCTCACCAATGTTTCTAGCTTAACGAAGCAATCATCGAAGAAGGTGTCAGACCATTCACTGACGTCAAAATGACCCCACTTGTTTCGGACATTTTTTCTGACATCATCAGCAGATGTCTGCGTGAGCGCGGAGAAAATAGCTTTTGGTTGGTAGTAGGAAATTCCCAACAAGTTCAAGATGGCGGTCATGTCCAGCGACTCATCAAAGGCAGAAAACATAGCAAGATGATTCGGCAGGTATATGTTGGCCAGGTCAACTGAACTGTTGATAGTGAAACAATAGTTTCTTTTGTCACTTCCATGCAGTACACTGTTGTTATTAACGCTCTGAAATTTCAGTTTTTTAAGGTGTGGATCAGTATTGGCGTAAGGATAAGTCAGTGTCTTCAGAGTACAGCTTGGGGTCAGGTGCTTGTTCAAGTCGTCATAATGAGTGTCCATTCCTGCTTTGATAACATCTCGCAAAACTGGAGCGACAACTTTGTTCATAGCAATTCCTACAACAATCCATCTGTTCTCTTCAATAGAGACCATCATCTTTAGTACAAAGACGAATAAAAAGAAACTAAATTAATCAAAGAATGATTGTGTATATTACCTGGTACACTTTTTTTGTAATTGATGTGTGGCCACCGTGATTCAGTCTTGCTCAGTCGCGGACCAAACTAATGAGATTCTTTGGACTAAACTTGACTTTTTGCCGAAAATCGGGGACAGCAGGGGCAATCAATGGTTCAGTTCGGTGGATATCGAGGGAGGAAATATGTCGAGAAAAAATACGAAAAGATGACAACTATCTATTTCCTAAAACCAAGAACAGCTAATAAATTCGGGGAATAAGATCCCGTTGCCTTAAACGCTAGCGACTGACATTTGCACCTAAACTATCAATCGGTATCAGGTAACATAAATGTGTCTTTAATAAGGGCATAAAACGATCAGGGAACACAGGGGATAACATTATGACTATTGTGTTAAACGTTCCCGTTGGGCTGTCCTGAATTTAACTATCAAGCAGAAACAAAGCAAATGTTTGTAAAATATCAGGAATCTCTATTATCAGTTTTTCTTTTGAATGACAGGTTTCTATGGCGGCTTCTTCTTTTTACCAGCCATTTACTTAACTCCATAATCACTACACAGTTTGTAAATTTCATTGAGTGGCATATGCACAATGACATATTTTTCCTATGAACCTAGTTTAACGGCCCTAATCTCCCACGAGTCTCCTGTAGCTCAATGGTAGAGCATCCGAACATGTAATCGGAAGGTGTTAGGTTCGACTCCTGATAGGAGCACTCGGAATTTCTTTTTCCGAGTTTGCCTGTGTAATTACTGAATGATACAATATTATTTCCTGCCATTGCGCATATGCCTCATGAACGAAATTTTGTTTCGGCGCCAAATAACGCATAAGAGTATTTTCATCCGCATGTTGAGCTTCAACGATAAAAAATAATTTGCTCCCAGTAATCTTAGACAAATGCATAAAACGTTTGGTTGATTCCATACTGCAAAGAAACTGTCCCAAGAAGCCAGTTTGTTGCAGACATACGCACGACCATCACTTATCATCAACATAGTTTAAAAAAGCTTTGGTTACAAAGTTTCGTAACAAATTCCGTTTTCCTTGAATCAATTACGCCGACCTCCCACAAAAACTTCGTAAAGAACGGAACTACCATACACTGACTGTACATATACGTTATTGACCAAGCGTGAGGTCAAGATGGCTGGATAATGGCCAAGTTCTTTTATTGAGTAGAGGTCCATAAAAACGCAAAAAAAAAAACGATAAAGGATTTATTATATGGCTTGATCTACAGGTTAAAACTACAACAGCAAAATGAACAAAACAGAACATGAAACTGTTCTGCTCGGAAAGAAATTTCATAGTCGGCCGGTATAAGATTTATTTTCAGTGCATTTTTGGATTAGCATGTTATCATGGAAAACAACTAACTTTTTAATGGCTTAAAGGGAGTATACAATTATTGAGTACGAAAACTTTAGATTTTCGCAAGTGCGGGAAGATTTTCCCGCACTTGCGCGTGGTGGCGTAAACTGATAAACATTTTTACAAGTACGTAAATTATGATCATCCGGGTGAGTGTAGTCCTGAGAAGGACTGTTTGTGGTGACTTTGACTGACGTTTCGACAACCTGAGCGGAAGTCATCTTCAGAGTCAAGTGAATTGTGGAACGTCAGTAGGTGGTATATACGTCTCTGGTTGTTAACCTGATTGGTCAACGAAGTCCAGATGTTATTGGTCGTTTGTCAGTAAGCCGTGATGTAATTGGCTGTGAAGACTGTAAAAAGTGATTGGTGCGTTTCGATCCGTCTTTTGTTAGTCAAAAAAGTCCGTGGGTCTATTGTTAGTAAAATGTCTATTGTTTGTCTGTTCTACAACAACAAATTGCAACAACGACTTGACAAACTTAAACAACTCATACCGACAAACTTACTTGACACTGTACTGGCTATTGCCGACAAACGAGTTAACAAAACCGAAGAACAACACCGCAACCAAACTCAACAGAAACTTACACGACTACAACGTACTAAAGACAAAAAACGACACAAGACAGACGACAACTGGGTCAGGAATATTTCTTCCCGTCCTTTAGACCAGACTGAAACACAGGTACTCTCCTACCGACTGAAACACTCAGTGACACCTAAACACATACCGACTGAGGCTATTGTATCTAGTGTTGAGGCGGTTCTGTCTCGTCAGAGAGAACTATCAGAATCGGCCAAGGATAACATCAGAAGTAGAATTGCTTCTACTATACAATCATCCTCCCTAACTGACAGCAACTTGACTAAAGACGAACGACAAGCACTGAAACGACTGAAAACTGCATGACGAAAACATCGTCATACTCCCCGCTGACAAAGGACGAGTGACTGTTGTTATGGACAAGACAGACTACTACGGCAAAATGGACACTCTAGTTAACGACAAACAGACATACGAAGAACTGAAACGAGACCCGACGCCATCACTTCAACGTAAACTTAACAGCAAACTACTTGACCTTAAGAAAACTGACGTTATTGCCACACAACGTTACAACAGACTGAGGTGTCGCGTACCGCAGCCACCTAAACTCTACGGACTACCAAAACTGCACAAACCTAACATACCCATGCGACCCATAGTCTCGTTCTGTGGGTCCCCGACTTACGAACTATCAAAATACTTGACGACTATACTGAAACCGTTGACAAACGAATCCCGACACAAACTACAGTCTACCGAGACCTTTATTGACGCTATCAAGACAGTACAAATACCTGACGACTACAAACTTGTGTCTTTTGATGTGAAATCACTGTTCACCAGTATTCCACTTCAATTGGCTCTAGACTGTACTGCTACCGCCATCGAGAACTCCACGACAAAACTGCCACTGCCTACAGATGACTTAATGGACTTACTGAACCTCTGCTTAACGTCCACGTACTTCCAGTACAACGGAAAGCACTACAAACAGTTACACGGAACAGCTATGGGCTCACCAGTTTCTGTGGTTGTAGCAGAAATTGTCATGCAGAACACCGAGGAACAATGCAAGCCCTAGCAACCTACAAACGGACACTACCGCTATGGTTACGGTACGTAGACGACACCTTTACAGCAGTACACAAAGACGAAATCGACGATTTTCACGAACACCTTAACAGACAGAACGTTGACATACAGTTCACTAAGAAGATCGAAGAAAATGGTAAAATACCTTTTCTAGACTGCTTAGTTACCCGTAACAACAACGACAACAAACTAAGTACTACGGTTTACAGGAAACCAACACATACTGACAGACTACTGGACCAGTCATCCTACAACCCAACTTCTCACAAAGCAACGACTATACAGACCTTAACAAGGCGAGCACAACTGGTTTGTGACTCACCTGACAGACTCGCAGACGAAAACAACTACTTAGACGACGTTTTCAACAAGAACAACTATAACAAGGACTTTGTTAGACGTAACACTTACAAGAACACCGAACCTAACGTCACAAACAACGATGCGACTCCCGTAACTACTGTGACTATACCGTACGTAAGGGGCACTTCTGAGACTATCGCACGGATTCTACAACCCTACAACATCCGTGTAGCTCACAAACCTATAACCACTTTACGACAACTACTGACGAAGGTAAAGGACAAAGACGAACCGAACCGCAGACAGGGAGCAGTTTACAAGATCAAATGCTGCGACTGCCAGGCCACTTATATTGGTGAAACCGGCAGAAATTTAAACGTATGACTGTGTGAACACAAACGAGCAACTAGAAATGGTGATATCAACAATCACATTGCTGAGCACCATTTACAAACGAACCACAGAATCGACTGGGACTCTGCCAAGTGCATTACCTACAGTACAAATTACTATCAACGACTCACTCTGGAAAGCTGGTTTACTAACTTAGAACAAACGCCACTCAACCGTTGCCTACAACTACCTGCACCATACAAACGACTTATTGACAAAAACAACGAAACAGACAAACAATAGACATTTTACTAACAATAGACCCACGGACTTTTTTGACTAACAAAAGACGGATCGAAACGCACCAATCACTTTTTACAGTCTTCACAGCCAATTACCTCACGGCTTACTGACAAACGACCAATAACATCTGGACTTCGTTGACCAATCAGGTTAACAACCAGAGACGTATATACCACCTACTGACGTTCCACAATTCACTTGACTCTGAAGATGACTTCCGCTCAGGTTGTCGAAACGTCAGTCAAAGTCACCACAAGCAGTCCTTCTCAGGACTACACTCACCCGGATGATCATAATTTACGTACTTATGACATGACTCCTGGGTTCAAACCATTTACAAAATATTTTTACACAGTTTTCGACCAACAATCAATAATTCCTGAATGAAACAATACAATTTGAAATTTTGAAAACATAAGCCTAAAAATAGAGCCGGTAAATCAGAAAACTGGGCGAAAGCTTGATAAGATTTTGTTGTTTGCAACAAGCAAGACGCGGCTAAATTAAAAACGTGGGCTTCTTCGGCGAACTTGAGAAAAACACTTTTCTGAACTTCTCTAAACACTTAACGCAACTTTCAGTACGATATGATTTAAATACAGTTATTGCAAACCTAAAGAACCAGTCAATTTAGTACTGGACTTGAGACAATAATTTTTCCAAATCAATCTATCTACACACAGAACAACTCACCGATTTAACTCACATTCACTGTTGCTGAAACAAAATTTTAATAATAATAATAATAATAATAATAATAATAATAATAACAATCTTTATACAGGGAGCCCACATCACGAAAGTGATATTCAGTGGGGCCCTGTAGATTAAGAAATGATTTAAAACTTACAATTATTTTAAAAATTACAATTATTTAAAAGTAGAAAATACAAAGTCGATTTTCACTAAACCAGGATGATTCCGTTCTCTTTCTTTTTCTTTAAGTAAATGTTGAGAGTTAACCGAACATTTTAGTGACCGTTTTCCCCCAGCTGCAGAACTACGACAAAATCGAAGAAAAGATTGCATTTTTGCTGGGGATTAAACTTGCGATGCCAAGCGGACGGGCAACGGGTAATCCGAGCGGGCAAGACAGCTCCATCCAACCTCCAACCTCTCGGGTAGCCAATCACAGCGCAGGATTTGACTCATCTCAGGGCCCGCTCGCGGAGTCAAAATTAACGGGAAAGTACTCGCATACAGTTAGCATTTAAAGTGGTCTCATGAAAAATGCATTTATGTCTGGAATTTTAAGATATCCAGCATTTAGTCTTTGGCACAGACATAAATACATGTAAATATAAAATAACTTACGGTCACCAAAAATAACAATTTATTTTAATGCTATGGGTTCTTGCACCGTAATGCGATCCACCACAATAAATCACACTAACGAGTAAAGAATCTAAAGAGGATGGCAGTGATTTATATCTGCCATTCAGACGTTGAAAAAACAAGCATAAACTTATTTTGTTCTTCAGCTTTTTTTGAAAATTTGATCGGAGAAGTTTAAACAACAGGTTGAGCAGACCTCAACTGTCCTGTAAAATCCAAAGAAAATAAAGTTCTGAAAGGTGATTACAGATTTGTGGTGGAGATCGCGGGTTGTTGCAGATAATTGGTTTTCCCGTGAGCGGATGTTTGGTTTTATCAAAAGTGCTGATAAGATATTAATTTGGCTACCATAAAAAGATCCTCGAGTGTTGAGTCTGACGAAGGGCTAACGCTCGAAACGTCAGTGCTCGAATCATTTTACGGTGGCCAAATTGCCTAATATCAACTGTGTTGATAAAACCAAACATTCCTTTCTACTCCCCATCGATGCAACACAACAGTTTCTTTACACACCAACCGCCTTTTTCAAAACGCGGGACTGGATAAAACAAAGTCACGGTCGATCTTTCCATTCAATGTATTTCAACGGTAAACCGTTCACTCATGGCAAATACAATACAGCCATCTTACCTTACTTGCGGACATGTTGTATTTTCTGAGCTGCTTACGAAGAGCGCGTTGCAATTCTTGTGCTACGTCTTGTCCGCCTGCACCAAGACTTGCTCGCCGATTTAACGATTAAATCTTTTCATCTTACCGGGAACATGGTAATGAGTTATTTTTGTTCCTTTACAACGCAAAGAAACAGACACCATGTGCAAACAAACTAGAACCAAGTGAATAACGTAGCTTTGGGTGCGATATCAGTTAGAAATCGACTGAAATTAGCATATAATGCGCCAGTGATTTTCAAACAACGCTTTGTGTGGAAGTATATTGGCTTTGAATAGTAACTTTTTTAATAGTAGGCCATGAAATGCTAGCGAATTCTACTGATACAGCTAATTATACCGTGCTTCGCTTGTGGAACTGAAATTTAAATTTCGAACTTTGTACAATTACGTCTCAAAAGTGAACGGAACTTGTTAAAGGTGTAGGTGAGAATGAAATGCCTCACTACCATTGCGGTCGACCGTAGAAGCGGAAACGACAGGAATCCGCTTGCGAAGCAGTTTTTTTAAGAATCCTTGTGAATAGCTCTTTCATCCTTGTACGAAATTGAATTGAAGACTTGTGACGGTATTTCATGATAAGTCAACTCATCACCGACAAAACTGATCCCAACTCTAGCGGTTTTTGATCATTCTAGCTTAAAGCACACTTTTCTGTGTTACAACTACGTAATATAATTTGTTGACCAATATAGATGACGGATGTGCGATAATAGTGAACACGCCAGTTTCACTTTCGAAGTGTTGTTTTCACACTTTTCACAAGCGTCTTTATATTACTATTTTCGTATCAAGGCGTTCATCAGTGTGTGGCTTGGCTTGATATTTTCACAGAGAATTGAATACTGGAAAATTGCTTTTGGGATAATGGTAGTCCGGTGGTTAGTTTGTAAATAAAGGTGGAAGGTTGCCCTCGATACATGATGAATTTTTAATTGCCGGATCGGTCAAGTTTTCGGCAAGGCCTGTGCCCACAGATCAAACGCCTATATGCTGCCGGAGATAGAAAATTGTGCTCAATCTTCTCGGCCATATTCCGGTTTGGAGGTCCCGCCCGCCGATTTTTAATTTTTTGTTTTTTATTTTATTTTATTTTTTTTTACTGTAGTTTTGACACACAAGACCTGATTTCAGAGTCTTCAGTTTATGCCAAAGTTGTGCAAAGAGGTAGTTGTTGTTTGGTATCAGTTGTTACTATTCGAAACAGGTATCTATATCATGGGGGAGATAGTGAATGGCGCTCTATCTTCTCTTAGGCCATTTCTTGGTTTGGAGTCCCGTTTCTTTTGTACTGAAGTTTGACAGACAAGACTTGATTTCAGAGCTGTTTATACCAAAGTTGTTTAAAGAGGTACTTAATGTTTGGCAAGCACCTCAAGAGGGTGTGATTGGATCACGACAACACGTCATACTTACATCTTTGACTCTGTACCATCAAACAGTTAAAATCGTAGGCATATATCTCATGAACAGAAAAAAAACTGAACTGCTACAGTAATTTTGATACAAGTCACGCCAAAAATTGATTCAAAAGGCTACAATCTTGGAGAAGGCAAATAAAATTAACACCCTTCCCCTCCCCCCACCCCCCATTTCAATGATAGAAAAATAGAGCACTTTACTTTGCTCGCGAATTCATCATTGATTTGGGGGGAAGGGGACGAAATTCTTCGTTCCAGTTTCATGTTGAAGCACTTATTTCATTGCATAAGAGCACATGGACATTTTATCATTGATTTGTGACATAATCAATAATCAAAATGGACTACACTGAACCCTCCGGAGGGAGGGGGATGGTGTACTCCCTGTGAAGAAACTATACGGGTAGGCTGAAATCTTTAACACGGTAAAAATCCATCAGGTTTTGGTACAATATAAAAGATAACTACATAACAATATTTAATAGCAATAAATGTTTCTAAAACGTATTGCTCATAATTACACTAAACTACACCTGTTTTCCATGAATGCCGTGTATCTAACTTAATTAACTAAAATCAGGAGCCATAATCAGGGATGGAGACTGCAAGCGTGGGGTTCACGCGTCCTTATGTGTTGTACCAAAAAAATCTACTTTTAGAAAAAATTGCGCCATCCTTAACGTCATAAACCCGCGCGGATACACGCAAATTTGGGTGGGGCTACTTTCTTATATGGAAAATGGAAGAGAAAGTCCAGTTCGGTTTGGGCAAAATTACATAATTTTTAAATACTTTAAATGTGAAAATAACATTTTATTACCCTGTATATGTTTAAGTTCCTCCCTCTAACCTTACTAAACTACAGCATTGGGGACAACTCCAGCAAATTCTCCTGGCTGAGTAGAAAATATTTAAAAACCTTACACAGCTTACAGTACAAATATAAAATATTCTCCGCGATGCTGATATATATAAACTGAAATTTTATTTGAGAAGTCAGTTTCAACCATTTATTTGAACACAGTCAGTACGTGAGATCACGGAAGTTCGTGGGTTCAAATCCCATCTGGGACTCGGATTTTTTTTCCGAGTCTTCGTTTCTCCCTAATTCGCATTTAATATCCTGTTGTTGTTGGTGTTGTTTCTCCGTTAAGTACAGTTATTTTACGAGTATTAATAGGCCGGACAAAGTTTAGCATAAAAAACTTTTAATGCCGAGTGCCTGTGAAACAGGTAACGGTTAAACAAGTTAGGGATTACCGAGCGAAAGGTTAAAAAGAATCCAGTTTATTGGCAGAAATTACGTAGTCAAGCTAAAAGCTGTTGAGCAGATTTCGTTCACAGATCAGTGCCAAATTTTTCAACATCGGTCAGAAGTAAATTTCTCGATTACTTCTTTTTGCCGAGATGCTTACTGCTTCTTATGACGGCTGTTGGCTTACTACTTCCAAAAGTATTACACGTAGGACTTGTTGATTTCTATGGTCACCCAAGGGACAAGAAACACGTGCTTATCTGTTTTCAAACTCTTTCTTTTTTTCAAGTTCGCGGGATAAATTTCCTCAACATCAAACTAGCAACTTTATGATCAAAATAAGCTAATAATTCGCAAAATGACTCCGGCAGAACTTAAGAACTGAAGAGGTGAAACAAAACTAATAGCAGACAAACGACAAGTTTTCATGCATTTCTGCGGGAGTGAAAACAAATATTAAGCTAAAGTGACAGAAGAGATTTTTTACCTCATTTTGAAGTACGTATCTTGACTAAAACCCAGGACCAATCCAAATGTTCCAACTCGGTGTCGGTCACAGTGAAATGCATTCTCTACTGAACTGTTTTATATCCCGGCATCAGTAAGAGGCTTTGTTTATAGCCTCAATAGAAACCGGCTACAGTTTTACGAATGTGAGAAGGTATAATTTTTTAGCGTATTTTTTTCCTGGTTAGAAAGTCCATCCATGTAGTAGACTGTTGTCTTGCTTCTTCCTTTGCACGGCCACGGAACTGTATTCCAAGCAGCAAAAAGCTCTTTTTCCAGTTCAACATGAGCAAGAAAACAGTGAAAGCTGACAGAGCTCAATATGGAGATTGCGAAAACTGCGTAACAACTTTGCAGCATCATAACTTTCAACAACTGTTTAGAGTTTCTCCAACAACAAATAACTGAACTTAAGACATTTTTTCGGGTACTTATCATACTGGCAAAAGTGACGTGGAAAGCAGCTGAGAAAAAATTCACTCAAGTTAAAAAGTCCTTACGTGCCTGAGTACATATCCGTAAAGTGTAAGCTTTTTTTCATTCATTCAACTGTGGCAATACACGCAGCACCACCGTTTTGGCGCCTTTTTGACTTCACTGTGAGAGTCATGTGATCAATAAGGCCGCTTATTCCAACTTTCCTTGTTTTCTTTCCATTACTGTTTTTTTTTGTTTGTTTTTTGCAAATCTTTATTAACTTCAAAAGAATTACAATATTACAAGCATACGAATGAATATTGATAGTAGTACAGTTCATTTGACAGTATTTTCTAAAAAAGTTATTATATAATATGGATTTGCGTTATAAACTACACACATCGCACGGCACATAAAACCAGAAAGACTCCGAAAGTAACGAGGGTCGCTACTATCGGAACTTTACGGTATAGTGAAGGGTAGGGAAAACTGTCATATATTCCCTTGAACAGCACCTGCCAACATGTAGGCAGTTTTTTACGGTAGATATTTGAATGGGGCAACTTCTCTTTCATAAATGGTATATAAAAGGGCAAGGTGCGGAGCCTCCCCTGATAATACTTGAGTCCCCCTTCCCATCCCCTCGAGGGCTGAGCGCACGCACTTCTGTCCCCTGGTGTCTAATTGGTAATTATTACTTTTAATTTTTTTTTTTTTTTTTTTTTGCACCGCGTTACTTGTATATCACTGATCATTTTCCACTTCATTTTGTAAATTCTTCACCGGTAAATAACTTATGAACCTTTTAAACTAGCTTATGATATTTTGTCTTTCTAGTATGAGCTGTTATTTTGTAATTAAAATAAAAGTTACAAAAAAAAAAACACCTCGAAGGAGAACCGTGAAGAAATTCAATCCACACAAGTTTTAACACAAAAGCTGATAAAACATAATAAAGTTTTATTTCATTTCACATTTCAAGAAGGGATACTTATTTCAAAACTTGATTTTTGAACAAATCTCTCTCAAGCTTTTCGAATTTCCAAAAACCAGAAAAACTAAAATACTTAGAAACGATCCATAAACCAAACCGATAACGAGGCTGTCATTATGACAAGAAACGGAACAACTAATCCATTGGGAGAACATGGTAATGTTCGCGACAATTTCGTCTAAAATGTGGATCATTTTTGAAAACTTAGCATTACTAAAGAAAGGCTGTTCACAAGTTAATTAATGATAGAGGGTAAGAGTTAGCCTTACGGCAGAATTAACAGAAAGTAAAAGTTTAAAAATATTAAATAAATGAAATTAATTGTCTCAAGCTTTTTACTGGTCTGTTAAAGATCAGGCATCTCTGAGGGTCTGGATGGGGTTAACTGACAACTGACAAATAGCCAAAATTTTAACTGACAACTGACAACTAGCATAAAATTTAAGCGACAACTGACATTTATACTCGCTTGTGCTGACAATTGACAAAAGACCTGCTGCTACGTTTTTTGGCTAATAATTGATATATTTTATACCAAATCACCAAACAAACGTGTTGTATAAACAGCAGCAGAGTAGGGCGTCATATTTCATACTAACAATTCACATTAGTTAAAAGTTTATTTGTAACATGACTCAAATTTACGCGGAACGCGCTCTAGCAATATACTGAGTCTATACCATGTCCGCTCGTTCCGGCGTAATAAAGGCGAGTGCTACCTTTTACCGCGTTGATTCGGATACGGCATTTGAACGACACCGAAGCCGTATTCCAATCAATTGCGGTGAGTTAGAGACAGTTCAGTCTCTAAAGAAGCATCTGTTGTCATTTCTTGGGCTGAGAAAACTGGCAATAAAAATTCGGCCTTGAAGAGTTTGATTTAAAACTTTACCGCACGGCACCGAAGCAGGGAGGAAGAAGCGAAAATTTTGCGATAATCACAGATGGTCAGTGGAAAATGGACCTGCCAAGCTCGGTGGAGGAAACAGGATTGTATAAATGCCAAAGAAACGATTGTTGTTGCAAAAATGTAAACACAAAATTAAGCTCTCAGGGTCTTGTCACTGTGATCTTCAGGTCAAATGTTGAATTTTTAATTCCATCAATGCCTTTCTCCTAGGCCATTAATGGGACTTTTTTCCTCATTGCCCGTCCCAGGGGTCGGGCATTAGTCTACCCCGGGGAATTTGACGGCCTCGTGATTCTTTCAGTTTCTTTCAATGATAAGTTCATTAGGAAAGACAATCAATTTGTGATTAACTGTGTCTAAGGAGGAGGAAATGAGAAGGTAGATCCACAGAACGGTCACTGGAGCAAGACAGAGAAATAAGACTTCTTTGGCCTGAATTAGCTTTCATTGGCATGAAGGTATGCCCAGAAAACAACAAATCAACTTATTATGTTTTACTCGGCTGTACCGTGAAAAATTTGAACAGGCTAGCTCGTTTGTTCCCGCCCTGGGGCATTCACCAGTATGTTTTAAAAAAATCCTAGTACTTTGGAATAGGCCCGAGGGGGACTGGAGGACGCAATGCTGGAAATGACTTATGTATAACTATGCATTACGAGCCTTTTCTGCGAAGTCCCGGTTGATGGTATCTATCAGATCCAGAGGGATGAGTCAGATGCCGTTTACAAAGTGCCCAGGTAAATTGAAATGTGCAAAATTATTTTAGATGGAGTGGTATGGTGATGTTCTTCAAAGGCTTCGTAAGAGGAGAATTATTTCAGTGCGCGCGCGAAGTGCATGCGTGGAGAACGTGGAGCGCGAAAGGACGGAGGAAGAGTAAGAAGTTAACATGCAAAACGTCTGGCAATCAATTTTTTTAAATACGGCGAAGAAGAATAGCCGTGCCCTTCGAAATATTGTTATCAATATATTTGAATTTCCCTAACCTCACAATCAGTCTTGCTCTTTTTTATTGGTTCGTTTTAAAATGTATTGTTGATTATATCCCCTACTACAAGATCCCGTGGTTTTATTTTGTTGCGGTGGCTGTCATTACAAACACAGTTACTGGTTTTTAATCAAATCTTGAAAAGTTTTCGCGGAAAGTTATTGAGCGCATAATTCACCTTCTCATACGGTATTTCTGTTTCCAAGTTTATTTATCGTAATTTATCAGGAATGGAAACAGTCGGGGGGACACAATGGGTTTCTGTACGATTTTTATTGGTCATTAGCTTTCATTGCATTTGGAGGCTTCTAAAGAAGCCGTTGTTGGTGTCTAGTGGTAGTTCTCAACTCAGTACATATTTCCAGCGGAATAGCTCTTGGTGAACTTCACCTGGAGTCTCTCTATTGGTCGGGAAGCTGCTTTATAGCCTTGCTCATCCAGGAAGGCGGGCGACTCTCCAAGAAACAACCTGAAACTGACGGGAGTAACGACGCGACAACCACCGCCTGTTACTGTCAGACACTTCTTCAGCGAAGAGCCAAGACCCGCATTTATCAGCTCCTCTTCACCAGCGAAGTATGGAGTCCCTCAGAGATCTGACGGCAAACCAGGAAAGATCGCTCGCAGTACATCGTGCTGCATGGTAATCGTCTCGTTGCAGGCCAGCGGCGATTTTAAGCTCTTCTCAAATAGTAGAGCGAGTCTTTCTCTGCATTCCTCGGCACGAAGCGGATCGACAGATCTGTTCTCAAATGCGGAGATGAGTTCTTCTGGCAAGTGTTCGGCCGGCTCCCACGTGTTCTGTTCTGGAGAATAATGCTTCCACTGAACAAAGTACACCGTTTCGCGGCCTTGAATTCGTTTTGCAACTACTGTGAGTAACTCAAAAATGAGAACAAGAAAGCCATTAAGGCTTAATAATTTCCTTTGTGGCTGTAGCACTTGATTTCCAGGTATTTTTGGCACAAAATCAAAAAAAAAAAACCTGAAAGAAGTCGTTGTTGTCGCGGCACAAAATGTAGAAATGGCGTGCTCAGCTATTCAGGAGCAAGTATTTTCGTCGCTCAACCAATCAGTAGTGAGTAATTTTGCCCTCGTTGAAAAAAAAAAATTAGAAAAAAATGCCCTCTGTTTCGACCAATCAGCATTCAGTAATTTTGTTCTCTATGTTACAGAGCTTGCAGCACGTAAAATAGGGAAAATTATTGATTGTTGCTCGAAAACGTATTAGTGTAGTAAACGGCTAACAAGCTGCCTAAATTGGTAGGAGTTGCGCTCAAGTTAACAAAGAGAGAAAAATTCACCGTTGTTTGCTCATGTTCTCCACAAAACCTTAAATTAGGTCATTTCAAGTTGTTGCTTTGCGGAGAACGGCAGGACATGTACTTAAATTTAAAATTCACGTGCGGAGCGATTGTTTTTGTTCAGATGTTGTTGCTGCCGCCGTCGTTGCTTAACAGGATTCCCAGACATGTTCGGCGCGGCTTGGATAAAAATATTTGAAAAATCATCACTGTGTCAATATTGCTCCTACTAAATAATTCTGGACCGATTGTATCGAGAATTTGATAAACGATTAAAGCATCTGTGTAAAGTTTTAAACACGTAATGTAAAGAAAATTTATCAATTGTGCCTGGAAGAAAGCATTTTCGTTTACAAATGATCTGTAATCGGCCTTCGAATCACGTAAACATGATATTTTCTGCGAGGGCAAGATAGCTTTCGTGGAA
This sequence comes from Pavona decussata, assembly GCF_977016875.1. Lineage (NCBI taxonomy): Eukaryota > Metazoa > Cnidaria > Anthozoa > Scleractinia > Agariciidae > Pavona > Pavona decussata. The sequence goes on from NW_028145581.1 coordinate 712,594, forward strand.
AAATGTTTGGAAAATCAAAACTGTGTCAATTTTTCTCCTATAGTAATAGTCCTAGTCTCTAAATAACATTTAAAAAATACTTTTTGGTGTTTGGTAGAATTATTTCAGAGCTTTGAAACATGTGTACGTTTAAAAACACGTGGGAGCCGTGTGGTGCGAATGAAAAAGCACGGCCACGAAACAAATTTTTCAAAATTGACTTGCCCCAAATATTGGTGGTATCGAAAGCGATTGAAGTGTCTAAAATTATAATTCTGAAAGTTACAATAGCTGATCACGAACTGGTGATAAAGGCAAATGTGAGGCTTCTTTAAACTTACTTTTCCAGCCGGCCTGCTCTAACTTGCTATCCGGATAGTCGGACAGTCGTGCCAGTGAAACAGAGCTCATTGTGCAAAAGACAGTTTTGCAATCAGTTATATCCCTCTACCAAAGCACTTCAATACCTGGTCGGTGTTGTCGTACCTGGTTTAGCAAATATAGATTACTTCACGGAAAGTACGGGCGTACGGTGTTTACGCACGAGCTGTTGACGTATCAGAAATCGAACGAGTGAGCGCAGCGAACGAGTGAGATTTCTGATACGAAACAACGAGTGCATAAACACCGTACAAAGCACTTTGAATGCTGTAATTTGTTTATTTTATACAAACTGAGATTTTTTCGTGCTGAACAGGTTTGGTAAACATGTAAACATAGCTCACAAGTGTTTTATTGTTATAATGAAAGTACACGAAAATATCACGTTATTTCAAAAATGCGTTTTCGAGTGCAGTGATTGTCAGACGTGTACTTGAAAGGCCTCCTTTTTTAGCCATGGTTTTCATCAAACTGTTCAATTTGTTCTGACCCATTTGCACTTGATTTAAACCACATTTTTTTGTTTTGTTTTGTTTTGTTTTGTTTTTTGACGAAAGACTTTTTGTGGAATTTATCTCGAGAAAGTATGGCGCACCAGGTTTATTCATCGCGTCATGTCGCTTTTCGGAATAAATCTTGTAAACAGCAACTGGATCTCTTTCGGGTGGACCGTTTGATGGTGCGAAAGCCTTCGGTTTAACAGCTCCTGACATTACGAGGTCAAGCTCCTGTTCTAGTTTTCGTTTGCCTTTCAGAATACTCTAAGTATTCAGTTCCGTCAGCTTCCATGTGAAGTTGCATTTCGCCTCAAGTCATCTGCCGATGTTCTTCACAGCCTCTCAAACCAAAATGCACCGAATTGAAAAGCCACCCTGTGTTTAGCAAAGCTTCGGCATTTGAGATTCCGAGTAAATTCTTTTCGTAAAGGCATTTCCTTGCTTGATCAAACGCAATGTCTTCCATAATATTATACTCGCTGAGTACTTGTGTTCTTTTAAATACCGGCTAGTTCTTGAAAACAACCCTCGAAGGCTTGATGGTTCATAGTCTTGGCCATCTTTTCTTTTCCCACTAACAATGAATTCACTAACGCTCTTCTCTTCTGGTTAAATTTCTTCAATTTTTCTTTGTTCGTTTTTCTCCAGCAGAAATGCGGTAAGTAGCTTCACACCCCGCTGCATTTTTGCTCTAGTGTTTTATTTTCTTGGTCGTTAATAAGCTTATATTCTCCGCCGGATGGGTTTATCCAAAGGTTTAAACCTACTGTCAGAACATTGAGCCACCAGTGCCAGAACATTCAGCCATCAGTAGTTGTTTATTGGAATGTTTTAAACTCGTCTAGAAATGTCCTGCGAAAAAGCTGAAATCTCGGCAAGCGAGAAATTTAGAGCCGTAGAAAAGCTAGCGCAATCGAAAACGATACGCCAAAGCTACCAGGTTCATTCATTCATTGAAAATGTTGATGCGTTTTGACAGCCGCTTTCTGATTGGACGAAACGGATTTCCCACGTGTGAGAAAGTCGTTTCGCTGTTGCCATTGGCTGCGAGAATTTCCGAACCGGGTTTTCAACAGATCAATTCTGTTTGTAAATCTCAGTATATATGAAATAAAGAAAAATCCTTTTCGATCGGATTGCCATACAGGGATACTGTGGTTTATTTGCGGCCTGGTTGTTTTAGTGCTTCACATAGACAGGCAACACCGACATTAGTGATTTGATTATAGTCCAGAGACAGGGTGCTTACTTTGCAGCCTGGCTGTTTTAGTGCTTCATGTAGACTGGCAACACCGACATCAGTGATCTGATTAAAACTCAAATTTAGTGTGGTTACTTTGCAGCTTGGCTGTTTTAGTGCTTCACATAGACTGGCGACACCAACATCAGTGATCTTATTAACACCCAGATGTAGCGTGGTTACTTTGCAGCCTGGCTGTTTTAGTGCTTCATGTAGACTGGCAACACCGACATCAGTGATCTGATTAAAACTCAAATTTAGTGTGGTTACTTTGCAGCTTGGCTGTTTTAGTGCTTCACATAGACTGGCAACACCGACATCAGTGATCTTATTAACACCCAGAAGTAGCGTGGTTACTTTGCAGCTTGGTTGTTTTAGTGCTTCACATAGACTGGCGACATCCGCATCAGCGATGTTATTATTAGCCAGATCTAGTGTGGTTACTTTGCAGCTTGGCTGTTTTAGTGCTTCACATAGGCTGGCAACACCGACATCAGTGATCTGATTATAATCCAGATGTAGTGTGGTTACTTTGCAGCTTGGCTGTTTTAGTGCTTCACATAGGCTGGCAACACCGACATCAGTGATCTTATTAACACCCAGATCAAGTGTGGTTACTTTGCAGCTTGGCTGTTTTAGTGCTTCACATAGGCTGGCAACACCGACATCAGTGATCTTATTAACACCCAGATCAAGTGTGGTTACTTTGCAGCTTGGCTGTTTTAGTGCTTCACAAAGACTGGCAACACCGACATCAGTGATCTGATTAGTACCAAGATATAGTGAGGTGACTTTGCTGCTTGGCTGTTTTAGTGCTTCACATAGACTGACAAAACAGGCATCAGTGATCTGATTATTTGACAGAGAAAGACTGGTTAACGTTTTACGCAGTGATCCTTGGATAGAATCTACACATTCATTATTCAGTTGACACAAATGCAGACTTAGCTCGGTGATGAAACAAGAATCCTTTTCTAACGATGCAGAGATCAGTCTTAATCCAGATGATATAATGCTGGCTTCAATGATTAATCTCTTAATGGGCAGGAATGACCTCTGCTCAGACTGTGTCATTTCTGAGTGAGCGATGTTCAAGTTGAGGGTGCCAAATGGCGGCTTTCCAGATGACAATGTTTGGTGTCTTGTGCTGGGTTCCTCTTCATTCAATGCACTAATTGTATCGAGAAAAAATGATATGGCAATACAATCCGCGTCAGTTATTTCAATAAAACAAACCTCTTCATCATGAACAGGGTGTTGACGGTAGTGATCTTTAGCGAATTCCTTGTCCTGATATTCATAGAGACATTTTGCTTGAAGAAGATGGTGATTTCTCTGTCGGGTGTTTGATGAAAGCTGTTCAAGCAATCTTTCCATAAGCTCTCTGTCTTTTTCTTTTGACAGAATACCAGCCATAAATTGCGAGACCATTGTGGATACTGTTTCTCCTGGAGGAATTATCGTCCTCTTTACAAACCAACGTGCAGCTAAGTATTCCTGAAGAGTTAAGTGAGTAAAACAAAAATGTTTTTTTGTTTGAGAAAAAGCCACCCTGAAGGGAGGACCACAATGAAGAATTCCGCTTTTCCTCAGGCTTTCAACTTCTTTGGAACTGAACTTTTTCATTTCTTCCTCGCCAAAAAGGAACTTTTTCTCAATAAGCAACTCAGCTGCAAACTTGGACAGTTCATCCAGAAAGGTTTCGTCAAAATGAGGAACTTCGCTTTTGTTATGATTTTTCTCAAAAATGTTGAACACTTCAAAATAGAGATCGCTTGCTGAGATGGGTAGATCATCAGTACCCTTTGATTTCTTTAGAACGTACTCCATGTATGAACACATCAGAGCACAAAGCACAGGAATGTGAGCAAAACTGGTGAGATTCTCGTTCTTCGTGATATGCTCCATTACAGTGTTTTTCATGATTTCGTTCTCTCTGAAATATTTCTCAATGTATTCTCTCACTTCTCGTTGAGAAAACCCCATAATTTCCACCTTCCGATCGAAGTGCATTCCACTGATCTTGTCAGATTCATCAGGTCTTGACGTTACCATAACAGTAGCCTTTCCTAAAATTGTTCCTCTCATTAGTTTTGCACATAGTGCAGCCACCGGCATTTTCTCTCGGCAGCTGTTTGGATACCTTTCATGCGCATCGCCAGAGATATAAGCTTGTTGCCAAAATTCGTCAAAACCGTCAAGAATGATCAAAACTTCTTCAGGGTGATTAACAATGTATTCAAAAAGCGAGTCGTTGATATTTGATTGGTCATCTAATATCGAGGAGCGGTTTAAGATCTCTTTCAAGGTAAGATTTTCTGTCTCTAGTAAATTCAACTGACGAAATGACAACAAGGACGCAAATTTAAAACTAGGCATTTGCGCGTTTGTTGGGAACAGAAACAATTTATCGTTAGCCCAATCTCGAAAAAGCTTTTGACAGAACAAGGTCTTTCCGATCCCTGCCTTTCCAATGACAAGAATGGATTTGGGATTTTTGTTTTCTTCGGTTGTGCGAATAAACAATTCTTGACAGTGTTTGACTCGAGCCTGAGTTCCGCTAACTTGACCATACTGCTTCAGATGTGCCCTTCTTTCGGCATCTCCGTTTTTAATAGGCTTTCGTCCATGTTGCATGACAAGATTAGTGAATATTTCGTCTGTTTTCATCTTGGCGACAGTAGGAATGTCCAACAGTTTGGGCTGCAACTCTGTTTGCCTTTCTATTGATGCTTTCAACGCTGCTGAGTAGGCATCAACGTCTGAAAAAAAGTATAATAATTTAACAGTTAAAAGAGTATATCATTTAAAAAATGCGCACGTGCCTTTTGTTGCGCAGACAACTGTACTTAAGGTTACCGTATACCTTGAGGGGTGTCTCGCGTCCAAGCGATGTAGCGCATCCAGTTTTAGTAACTCGGGCCGTAAGGCGGCACGAGTTAAGTTTTCGGTCTTATTTCTTATTTCGGTTGAAGACGCCGAGTTAGGTAATCGGGGAAGGAGAGTGGAGGGCCCCGAACTCCCTCATGTTTTCTCTCTTCTTTCGCTTCCCCACTCTCTTAGCGTTTGCGAATGATTGCCCTTAGCGTAAGGAGGGTTCTGTAGTCGTTAGAATTCAGATCATTTTCTTTTCTAGTTCTCGCCATTCAATCTACAACAGAGATATAACCCACCTTCCTCAAATTTGTATTTAGCCCCGTACAGTTTAATTACTAATTACTACCTGAGAGTATATCAGCGCAGAGGCGCGAGAGTTGGTACGCGGTACGGCATGCATCCATGATTAGAGCAAGAGGAGGTTGCTTGAACATGATGCATTCGGTTTCATCTGATTGGCAAATTAGCGAGGGTGACAGTTGTACAAGAAATCATGAACCTTTGGGAGGTTTGTCTTGTCGCACGAGCAGCACGCGAATGAATTCAACTCCGCGCAAGATGATGTAGATGGAGGGCATGGAAAACGCGAATGCGAAATCGAAACAGAAAAGTATAGTGAGGTTTTATAGCTTTCTTCGGGACCTTCGCAAGATGCTGCAGAACACTCAGAAAACTCAAAGAATACCAAAGATTCGAATGCAGAACTCACCGCAAGCAACGAGAATGTTTCACAGCAGAAGAATGGTCATGTCGAATCGAACGATCGATCGCAAGTACACGCTAAGGAAGAGGGGAAAAGAGAGAAAGTTTCTGACTTAGTGAACGCTTGGAATAATAGTACAGCAGAGGTGCTCGATGTTTAGGTGAGTAGGATCCATTAACCTGTTTTAACTTTCAAAGGTCATTTTTAAGAAATGTTGAAGGCCACGTTTGAGAAAACTGCTGCTCTTTATCTTTTATTTTAATGTCCGCCACAATTAGACTTAACTTTCCAATTTGACTTTAGTATTAGAAGGTTTATAGAAATGTAATCGGTGACAAGATCGCTATCGTGTCATACGTAGTCCTGCAATGACAATTTTCGTTTTTGATTCCTCTGCCGGAAAAATCCTGAACCTTCATGGGTTATCGCGCGGAGCATTTTCATTACAAAACGCGAAAGAAGGACAAGAAGGCACGTTCAAAAAAATTGGCGTGCCAATGAATACATCATGTATGAGAAATTATGCGAACGTACTTGCAATTTTTTCATTAGTTTTTGAATTTGTTTAAGAACGAAACCGTTTTGTCAACAAACGCCTTGAATTTGTGTCCTAGAGCTGACAGAGCTTTGTTTTGCTAAATCATGTTTCGTATCTTTGGTACATCTGAGTAAAAGAATTTGAGCTAATATTGATAAGTTGACATCAGAGTGCTTACGTCAGTGTATGTTAAATTTAGGGGATTAAAAAATTGGGGTCATACAGATAAATATCTGACTCACGGTTAACATTGAAACATAATCAATGTACAAATGGTTTCTGTCTCCAAATCAAAGGTGAAGACGTAAGGATTAAAGCCCGGGAATATGAAACACGTACAAGGTATTCTACTTAACAAATGTCGTTTTTTTTCCTGAATGTCATTCGTTCTGCAAATAATGCAATTATATCTGGATGTTACTTATTTCCTCACTATATCTCTGTATCTATCGATTTGGGGGCGTTAACGATGCTGGAGGTTATCAGTGCTAAAAGATCGTAGGCTTACGCACCACGCGGTCAAATATGGCCCACGCGAGTTTAAGCTGGTAACAGCTATAATTCTTGTTTGATACAAGGGTTCAGGTATTTACATTTTAAGCCGGACGCGCTACATCGCTTGGACGCGAGACCCCTCTAAAGTTATAGGGTAACCTTAATCAATCAGAGAGCGCGCCATATGAGCAGAATCTCAAAACGGGATGTATGTACCAACTGTTTGTGTGCGTCATGTTTCTGTAGAGAAGAGCACCTCTGTATCGAACAAAAATGAGATTCATAAAAGTAAAAACTTTGTAACTCTACATGGCAATATGAAAGCTTCATCTACCCAAAAGGTTTCCGGTAAAAACCCATTACTTGTTACCCTGTGATCATCGGCGTACGAGCAAACATTTTTCATGCAGGTGTTGTGGGGAGCGGGGCCCAGAAGTTAATTTGACCGAATGAAAGTTAACCTGTTGGCCGCTAGTGCAAACAGACAGCGGTGTCCGGGCTATGTAACTTCTATTTATAACAAGCTGCCATATCGCAATGGCCTGTGTTAACGTTGTGTTTACAGGATTGTACGATTTTCACGTCTCTGTAATATCTACAAATTTAATGTAAGCTGTCACGTACCCCGTTGAATTTTCAGGCGCTAATCTAGGTAGGCTTTATCAAAGTGCATAGTCTATCATTGCAAGTGGTTAAGTTAAGTAGCTTAAGGCTTGGAAATTGAAATCTTCATCCTCATCTTACTCCCGCTCCTCGCCGGTCCCCAAAGCGCACGTGTCTGAGCGCCTTTTTGTTGTTCTTGTTGTTGTTGTTTGTTTTGTTTTTTCTCGCCTTCCTCCTCGAAAAAAAATACCTTAGCTTGACTTGTTGGCAACTATATTCACTCTATATTGAACTCTTCTTTCATCTAAGTTCCTCTGTGTAGAATTGTCAACTATGCTGGAATTTCTTTGAATTTTTTTTTTTTTTTTATTATTTTACTTCTATATTTAACTTCCGACTCAAGTGAGATTTTTCTCCAAAAAATTCAATACTTTCTGGGCTGTAAAGAAAATAATTGAATTGTTTTAACTGTGGTTGTTACCAATGCTTTCTACAGGCTGTTTGCACTTGCCTTTTCCAGGCATCCAGATAGGGTGGTGAGAAAAATAATTTTTTTTTGTGAATTTTTTTGGTAATTCAAGTCCTTTTCTTTAACACAAACTGCAAGGCTGATACTACGTGCTACGTACTACGTACTACTTTGCCGCCCCCAGGCCCCCATACCCTTCCCGTACGCTTACGCTTCTGATGGCTGATAAAGAATCTGGCTTGACCAGATAGTGATTGAAAGAATTTATTTTTCCATGGCTATTATATTTTGGTGGGCGTTTTTTTCACAACGCTGAATTTTTCTGTTTTCGTATGAAAAGTTGATTTGTTAGCTTTAGTTATCTTTATGTTATTTTATCAGCTTTATTGGTTTCTACAGCACTTTTATTAATTTTAGTTTTTTGAAGAGACGTTTAATTAAAGAAATATTTGAACATTGCTTGAGAACATAGAAAACTGCGGCGATCTCTCATCATTCGAAGATTGTTTCCTCGGCAGTTTACATAAAAGACGTTTCGGATATGTTTCAAATTTCTTTAATCATACCCTAATCAGGGGCGCATTTGTCCGCCATCTTGGATTTTTTTTTTGTTTCGATGTTCAAAAACGTCTTGTAGCGCTTCCAATACTATGAATATGCAGAGAATATCGGGATAAGTGGTGTAGTGGATACGTGAACTCGTTCCAAGTTTGAGTCGCAGATTGTGCATTAGTTTTCTTTCTCCTTTTGTACAATCGTTTGTTTTCATTTTGGTTGCCTTTTGCTTCCAGTCGACTGAATGCATTAAACATTAAACCCCTGTGACACAACATTCTCCCCGTATATTTTATACTACAATTATGACTGAAATTAGCGAAATGTAGCAGGAGCATCCAACAATCCATTTCGATCTCTTAAATTGCTCAGAAATTCGGATTTGGATTTTTAAGGAATCTTACATTCTCTTCGGTAAAGCATCAGCTCAAAGTTCCGTAACATTGGTATAAACTAATACCGTTGGTTCCCAGATGGGAACCAACGAGGCTCAGCTAGCTGTCAATAACAGCACGTAAATTCAGGAAAAAAGATTCCATTGTCCTAAAACTATTTTGCGAGTTAAACCTTCAACAAAAACATTCGAAGAGATCAAACTGTATTAGCTTAAACAAATATGACTCTAAAAGGCCAACAAACGAACTGTTTGTTTCACTTTCGTTTTTATTCATCCTGGGATATCCAGATTTTTTTGAGAAATGAATGCAAAAGTTTGAATGATTTTCAAACATTCAGCAGTCAAAAATGCTAAAAAAGGTGTCTCCTGTGTTCCCAGATCGTTTTGTAACTTTTTTAAGACAAGTTGGTGTAAATTAATATGGTATGACCTGCTAGCACGCTTTTACTGAAAATTTAAGATGCAGAAAGTGTTAAGAAACCAAATTTAAAAGCTCTCAATTTGCCGGTTTAACAAAAATGCTAGCGAAACCATTTCCTTTTTTTTTAACACCATAGTTGCTTCAACGAAAACGAAAAGAATTAGTTTTCCAGTGTTACGACATTTTCAACTGACATTTTTTTTTAAATAAATTCTGCTCGAATTTCTGCCGAGGTGATCAGATGTCCACCGAAATGAACCATAAGGTACCCCGATTATTACTATATTTGTAGTTTCATCTTCAGAAATTGCTAAAACAAATTATACACTGGTTCATTTGGTGATAAACCCTTAAATTCGTCACTTTCTAGTTAGCTAACCTGGTTTGACATTCTTCATTTTAAGTCTTTTAGCTCCTTGATCCAAGTGTTCTACCTTGCTTGTCATTGTAGTTAATCCCTGTTCCAGTTGCTCAACTTTGTGTTCTACCTTGTCTGTCATTGTAGTTAGGCTCTGCTCCAGTAGCTCAACTTTGTCTTCTGTCTTGGCAAGTCCTTCTTGTAACGCCTGAACTTGCATCGATAGTCGTTCTTGGACAGCTTTCTGACAATGCAACAGTCTCTTCAGAGTCACCTCCACCTCTTGAAGCTTTTCATTTTGTTGCATCAAAGAGTCGTCATGTTCATCCAGTCTGGTTCCGTGACAAAGTTGCGAATCTTCAAGGACGGCAACCTGTTTTTGAACTGAAGCGAAATGCTTGATTTGTTGATCCAATACCGACTTAACGTTGTTGCTGTCGTCGATGAGATCATTGACATTTTCTTGCACTAAAGTCAGAAGATCCCCGTCCACAGCATGTCCCATACACAACTGACACCCTGCATACAGTTTGAAGGGATTCTATGATTAGCATAATATGTTGAACAGAAATATTCATACCGTTCAAGTCGGTAACATTAACTCGACTCTGAGGGTGTCAGATTCATTCAGGTCATGCAAACGTGCTTTGAGAAATAACCTTACCTGTAAGCAGAAAGAACTTCCCAAACAAACCTTGTGAAAAATATTATCGCTTAACATATTTTCATGAGATCAATCTGTCTACTAACTTTTAGAACACTGAGTGTCACGTATATTACGCGTCATTCCAGTTAGCGTTCTTATTTGTGACAGCCGGCTGTATTGTAATTAGCACACCCTCTTGGAGGTCAGCTTTAGTTAATGGGGAAAGCGTCGATAAAAAAATAGATACTTTTGTCCGTTTTATTTCCTCGTTCTTTCGTTGGTTGGTTCGTGCCTTCGTCCAATTATTCATTCAATTATTGATTTTCTTCACGTATTCAAAGGAGCGGTTAACGCTTAACAAAAAGAGTTTGCTTGTCATACCTATAGTTTGCCAGTCATACAGATCCTCCAACGTCTTCTTCTCCTTCCCAGCAGTCAGGCCCAGACTTCTCACCAATGCTTCTAGCTTATCGAAGCAATCATCGAAGAAGGTGTCAGACCATTTACTGACGTCAAAATGGCCCCACTTGTTTCGGACATTTTTTCTGACATCATCAGCAGATGTCTGCGTGAGCGCGGAGAAAATAGCGTTTGGTTGGTAGTAAGAAATTCCCAACAAGTTCAAGATGGCAGTCATGTCCAGCGACTCATCAAAGGCAGAAAACATAGCAAGATGATTCGGAAGGTATATCTTGGCCAGGTCAATTGAACTGTTGAGAGTAAAACTGTAGCTTTTTTCATCACTGCCATGCAGTACACTGTTGTTATTAACGTTCTGAAATCTCAGTTTTTTAAGGTGTGGATCAGTGTTGGTGTAAGGATAAGTCAGGGTCTTCAGAGTACAGCTTGGGGTCAGGTGCTTGTCCAAGTCGTCATAATGAGTGTTCATTCCTACTGTGATAACATCTCGCAAAACTGGAGCGACAACTTTGTTCATAGCAATTCCTACAACAAGCCATCTCTTCTCTTCATCAGAGACCATCATCTTTAGTAAAAAGACGGATAAAAAGAAACTGAATTAATCAAGGAATGTGTGCATAATATTACCTGGTACCAACAGTATACTTTTTTATGAGTTACATGTGGCCCCCGTGATTCAGTTTTGCTCTGTCCCAGACAAAAATAATGACTCAGTGAGAGTTTTTCGACTGTAAATCCGAGTCAACAGGGGCAATCAATGGTTCATTTTGGTGGATATCGAAGGGGCAAATATGTCGTCAAAAATAACAAAAAAGGACAGCTTTCATTTTCGCAAAACCAAAAACAGATAGAGAATTAGCGGAATAAAATCTCGTTTCCTACAATTTGTTCTTCGCAGCTTAAATTTGCAGCTAAAGCATTCGAACATGTCAATTTGTATGAGCTTACACAATTTTGTCTTTAAAAGGTCATGAAACAATCTGGGAACACAGAAGACAACATTTTAAGTATCTTGCTTTTAAGCAAAACATTTAACGAGAACATTTTAAAATGTTCTTGTTAGGTGTCCTTGACGTAAACTCTGCTACAGAAAGGTACAATCTAATCATGGACCAAAAAAGAAGAAACCGTTCCAAAAAATTCAAGAATCGACAGTGATTGGTCATGAAAAAAAACAAATATTCGTTTCTACTCCCCCACCGATGTAGTACAACAGATTCTTTACACACTAACCACTTTTTCAAAAAAGCCGCACTGGATAAAACAAAGTCACCGTCGATGGTTCCATTTAATATGTATCTCAACGGTAAACCGTTCGCTCATGGCGAATACAATAGGTGGTTTGCATTGCCGCCACATTAGTATATAAAACAAAAGAAAATTTGTTTACATAGTTTGCATAAAAATGGAAGTTAACTCCCAGAGGAGAAAAATCTTATTGTTCCTGTACGCCAACATGGTTGTCATGACGTCACATGCAAACCATCAATACTGCCATCCTACCTTACTTGCCGACATGTTGTAGTTTCTAAGCTGCTCATGAAAAGAGCGCTGCAATTCTTGTGGTACTTCTTGTCCCCATGCACCAAGACTTTCTCGCTGATTTATCGATTAAACCTTTGGATCTGAAAGAGGGAACAAATGGCTATTCAATGCTTTTTGTTCCTTTACAGTGAAAACAAACAGACAACAAAAATAAAAACAAAGTTTATAACATAGTTTTGTGGTGTAACCATAGAAATCGACTGAAATTAGCATATAATGCGCCAGTGATTTTGAAACAACGCTGTGTGTGTATTCATTGGCTTTTAGCAATTTATTTATTTTGGTGCAAATTATTGGCTCAAATACAAATAAAATTAAAAAAAATGAGCCATAACGATGATCTGTAAAAGAGTCAAGTTCCTATACAAGACAGATTACCTGATAACTAAACTTAAAATACAGAAATTAAAAAGATAGATGAATATGAGTAAAAAAGAATAAGTACAAACACACACAAACTAGTTATTCCATAAAAAATCTCTTACCACCGATTTAAAAATACTAATGCTTATTGCCGAATGGACGTGTAAAGGTAAAATATTCCACATATCATGTCTGAAATTCTTTTCAAACAGGTAATTTTAAATAAGTTTGTCCTTGCAAAGTTTTTCTTTTATCACTACACCTAAGAGAATACCGGTCAGCTTCGGAATAAAAACTTACATACTTAATTACATCCATTTTCAAATCACTGGTGATCCTTGGAATCTGATTGGTCCAAAATGGTGCAATTTATTCCCAAATTGCACCATTTTTTGCTCTAAATTGCATCCTTTCTTTAGCCCATTAAAATGGAAATGAAGTAACACAAATAGAATATTAATATTGACAATGATACTCTGTGATTTCAAAATGGATGTAATTAAGTGGTAATTGAACTTCGTGTCGTGCAATTTTGGTCTGAAATCATACTTGTGATTTCAAATCAAACTCGCGCTGCGCGCTCGTTTGATTTTGAAATCACGCGTATGATTTCAGACCAAATTGCACTCCACTCAGTTCAATTACCAATATTAATTACATCAATTTTAATATAGCCATTCAATGCTTTATTAACAAGACTCCCCTAATGGCATTTTAACGGATGCTTTATGTGGCCTCATTTATTCCCATTGTATGCCTCGCAGATTTTTAAAACTATCCTAGATAATGGAATAGTTTGAGTCACAAAGATAGGGTGATGTTGTTTCCGTATTCCCTTGTGTTACGCTTTGTATCGTTATACCGGAAATTGCATTACGTTAAGGTAATGGCCACACACATGACCTGTCAAACGTTTTCTTTTCTGGCTATGTAATTTCAATAAAAGTGTAAGATTACAAATTGCTCTCATTCATTACAAAAACAGAAAGAAAAACAGGCAAAAAGCTTTCCTAAATGAAAACGTTTAGTAAAAATTGACAATCAAACCTTTAATCTTTTTGTGAAGTGGATTTCCATTAGCGTTTAAGCATCAACTCGACAAAGTGATGTGATGTGCGTTTTAGCTTATCAATGATCGACCTTTCCTTCTCGCATCGTGGTTCTACAACTGTCAAACGAAGCATAATTCCTTCGCAAGGAACTCTCCAATTTTAGAAGTTATTCTTTCGATTTACCGCCTTAAAAGGGTTAATTTTCTTTATGTTTTAATTTTAGTTTCAGTTTAATTTTTGCCTTTATACTTGCACATCGTTACAAGATAAATATACATTAAAATATAAAAGATAAGAAATAACAAGAGAGAGAGAAAGATATGGCGAGGATGCCCATAGAGAAACCATTGAAGCTCAAACGAGCTACAAGCTCCTCAAAAAAATTACAACTTTGAAATCAGGATTTTAGGCGTAGCTTATTTAATTTTTCAATACATTTAGGTTAAAAAGCAAGTACACAATCAAACACACACAGGCAGCAAAACATAAAACAGCACGTTCAAAACAGGATTAGTCCATTTAGATTTAAATAGAGAAATACTCTCAGCATTCTGAATTTCTGAATTAAAGGAATAAGGGTTGAAAATTAGCGCTCGCCCACTCGCCAATGCGAGTGTCAAGACCGTCGGCCGAGTGGAAATCTCAGGTTACTCCACAGGCAGCCCAAGCTCGCGGCACTAGAGAGCGTGTAATAATTAATTACTAGTGGACATGATGACCTTCGAGTGCAAGCAGCCATTGAGAATTAAACCCATTATAAGACTTTGTATGGGAAATAAAATACCGACGATTCTGACGCTTAAAAAAACGCTAAATTTTAACTTTCATTCAATAAAATGAATAAAACTGACTCACCTCTGGTGTATTCTTGTGTTTTGTAGCTTATTTTACCGTTTCGAGCATTCTTTGAAATCACTGTCATTTCCCTCATAAGATGGAGTCAAGGCAGCACACTAAGATTTCGACCGTAAGCTCACATAGTCCACTCAGAGGCGGTTTGCGCCTCGAAAATCCATCCCAGCCGCGATTTTTTCACGCAAAGCTAAGGCCCCATCATTCGCAAACCTCGGTGAAGGTGCTGTACATGACGACGCAACATTCACCGAGGTTTGCGAATGATGGGACTTTAGCTTTGGGTGAAAAAATCGCGGCTGGGATGGATTTTCGAGGCGCAAACCACCTCTGAGTGGACTATGCGAGCTTACGGTCGAAATCTTAGTGTGCTGCCTTGACTCCGTCTAATGAGGGGAATGACAGTGATTTCAAAGAATGCTCGAAACAGTAAAATAAGCTACAAAACACACAAGAATACACCAGAGGTGAGTCAGTTTTATTCATTTTATTGAATGAAAGTTAAAATTTAGCGTTTTTTGTAAACGTCAGCATCGTCGGTATTTTATTTCCTATACAAAGTCTTATAATGCGTTCAAATTCTCAACGGCTGCCTGTTTAACCCAATACCGCTTGCACTCAAAGGTCAACATCCCACAAGTTTTAATTATTACACGCTCTCTAGTGACGCGAGCTTGGCAGTTTTATTCGTTTTATTGAATGAAAGTTAAATTTAGCGTTTTTTAAACTTCATAATCGACAGTATTTTATTTCCCATACAAAGTCTTATAATGCGTTTAAATTCTCAATGGCTGCTTGCACTCAAAGGTCATTATGCCCACTAGTAATTAAATATTACACGTTCTCTAGTGACGCGAGCTTGGGCTGCCTGTGGTTACTCGCCCGGTTTTGCGGGCAGAATTTTTATCTTCAGGAAAATAAAACTGTAACTGAAAGTTTTTGACAACATCTAATCTAAATGTAAGTACTTTTTCACATTCTGAAAGCTTTAGAAACCTGGCACATACACACAAACTTTCTGCTTCGTAAAGACCCGTAAATAAAAAAAATGGCTTCTGTTCAAGTAATAATTACATGAAGTACCAACTAGTAGTCATGATACTGCTGGTCATAAACAAACCACTCCGCTGAGAACACTGGATTATGAATTGGCGACTGTTTAGTGCAGGGCGACTCTCCTGGTCTAGTGTTTTCCCTCGCGTGTTTTCGATTTCAAAAAGGGGAGATATTTTCCCTGAGTATCTAAAACTCACAACAAAAAGGTTGTGAAAGGAACTCCTCATAAGGCAGATGCTAGAGATTACGAGAAGATGAGATCGAGAAGAAGAGGAAGACGAGGAGGAAGTTGTCTTCACTAAAAAAAGACGATGACGGTGTTGGGGATGACGACGAGGGCGGTGTCAGACTATGAATCAGACGCTGAGATGCCGAAGAAATGATTCTGGAAAAACTAAATTACCTGTAACATAATTAAGTTAGCTAAAACAGTGCTTGCAATAAACTAATACAACAAGAAAAACTATCAACAACAACATCAAAGTTGTGTCCTGTACTTTATTTTTTTTGGTGTGTGTGTGTGTGTCGGGGGGGGGGGGGGGGAGGGTATTTGACGAGCGAAAACATCTCCGGGTAAGTACAATCTGAATGTCAAACGCCCAGAGGGCGAGTGCTGAGACATTTAAGTTTCCAGCCCTGCAGGACAGGACACAACAGCTTAGGTCCTTGAAAACTTATTGCAAACCGTCTGAAATTCGTTCTTCAGGGAAATAAGTAAAAAGGAATTGCAATGTCTAGTATTGTAACGATGAATACGACTTGTGAGCAAAAACCTTTCTTCTTTGAATGCATCAGGAAGGAAGCGAATTTTTGAAAAGAAACATAAACTTTCCAATTTTAAATCGGTAAATATCATGTAGTTTTAGAATTTTAAGTTGCTTTAATGTAGGTTCAGTATGAGCATCTAAGGTGCCTCTTGTTATATGATTCTTAAAGCCTTTTTCTGAAGTAAAAAAAAAGCGATTTAAATTAGAAGTATAGGTCGATCCCCATACTGATATGCAGTAAACAAGATAAGGATAAACTAAGCTGTAATACAATGTGCATAAAGAGAAGGTGGGAAGGCAATACCTTGTTTAGAAATTATGCCAATTGATTTTGATATTTTTCTAGCCATATTAGCAATGTGTGGTTTCCAAGTTAAATTTTCATTTAGAATAACACATAAAAAATAGTCTCATTTACTCGTTCAATGGCACATTGACTAATCTTTAGATTGATGTCAAGTGTTTGCCTCTTTTGCCTGGGTTTAAAAATTATTTTAAAAACTGACATTTCGGGACGCCAGAGAGAAGCTGACAGCAATGGGAGACGCTTGAGTCAAAACCCAAACATGCACGGCGATTATCGCTAGCTCTGCACCTTTTAAAGGAGCTCGAAATGCAGTGAAATGGGAACGAAGATCAATTTTAGTATTGCCGAATGGAACGCCAAAAATTTTTGGCAACAGAATGTAAGCAAGAGACGTATTTGATTAAATCGCAATTGTTCAGAAATAACAACGGACTGAAGCATGACGCACAAGCCGCGTGTGAATATAACAAGGTAGTTCTTATGTTATTGCGTTCTCCTACGTCGAACGCAATTCCTAATCTTTTGTTGCATGGCCTCTGCCGTTTTTTGCGTGTCCTGTGGCACTAAGCCAGGACGATTTCACATTCCAGAAATTCCTGTAAGGACACCAAAATGTCCTCCCCGCTAGGATTTTGCAGGGGCATCGCTCACTTCTCGGCCCGATCCCGGCCGGGAAACTGTATATGGACTTCCCACGGCTTCGTTTTCGCTCGTGCAAGTTGTCACGTTGTTCTGTCGTGAGTTTCAAAGAGTCACGTTTGTCTTTTCGTGTTTGACAAGCTGTTTATGTGAATTTCGGTTCTCCGGCATTAGATATTTGGATTATGAGTTCAACTAGCTGTTGCTCCGAGGTTATGTTTTTCAAACTATCCACCTTCGATAAAGA
>NW_028145581.1:735000-847500 GCF_977016875.1 Pavona decussata
TGTTCAACTCCTTTGCTTTCCTGTAGGCAGCTCGGAGTTTGGCTCGTTCTCTTGCCGATTCAGGTGAGAGATCTTTATCAATTGACACGGTGGCGAAGCGCGAACTTTTGCGAAGCTCTTTCCTCTTGAACCAAATTGACTCGGAATCCATGCCAGAGACAAAACGTGCCAATATCGGTCTCGGGTGAGGCTCTCCTTCTGATGTCGAGGAAGCTCCAGAGTTAGTATTGGGCTTTCCTGTACGGTGGATGGCATGAAATTTGATGTCAGAAGGTGCACCTAGATCGGATAAGACTTGCTTCACCTTTTGAATGCATTCCTCGTTCGTCTCCTGAGCGCTTTCTGGGATATTGTAGAAGCGCAAATTTTCTCTTCTGGAGTAGTCTTCTTGCTTCACCATTCGAACTCTTACGGCTTCCAAATCCTCCTTTAACTTCGCATTCTCTTCTGTGGTACTGTCGAGTTGCTGTTGTAGGGTTTTATTCTTTTCTTGTAGCAAAGTGACCTCCTCCCAAACTGCGTTTAAGGACTTTGTAGCCTCGTTTAGATCTTCTCTGACAGATTTTATGTCGTTTTTAAGTTCAAGTTTTAGGGCTGCAATTTCTTCATTAATCTTGGTGAAGCCGTTCTCAATTCTATCCTGAATACTTATAAGTTTCTCAATTATTTGCGAGTCGTCCTCTACTTCTCCAGTTGACGTATTTGAGCTTCGCAAACGCTTTTTCTCTTTGGCTTTTGACGTTTTTGACATACTTCTGGTCCAATAAATTGTAAACTGCCGTTACTAATCTACTCAAGCTCACCGCATACCAATTCAATAAGGTTAAACAGATAAGGACGCCCAGGTTTTACGGAGCTAGCTCTTTCGTGCCCTGGCCGCTGCAGGATAAATAAATGAGGCATCTGTCCAAGTGTCAGATCTGTGCGGCATTCCGTACTCGAGTTATTTGACAAAATGTTCCACATAAATTTATAGAGCTTAGTATGGAGACGCCATGTTTGTGTCCCTCTGAGGGGCACAAACATGGCGGCCGGAAATAGGAAAAAACATCTGGAGTTCACTTTTGCCAGAAAAGATGTTTGTTTGCCCTTGTAAATTTTCGAATGTTTAGATTAATATTTCTCCTCAAACTTAAATTGTTTAGAATGCTGAAAATCACCCGAAGAGTCATTTTTAAGATACGGAAAAGCACTGTCACGGCCGTCCTCCTGATGTCACGCACGATGGAAACTCGGAAATTGAAACTGTTCTATTTTCAAAAGGAAGCACGACATCGAGCTAAGAAATTGTGAACAGACATATTTTTAGGTAATCTTTCCTTGAATGGAGGTAAAAATTTTGTAGGCCTCCCAGTTTTGAATTCTAGAATTTGGTGACGTCACGTGAAAACCAAGAATACAGGCATCAGAAACTGTATGCAAATTAGCTCGCTTCAGTTTGACATTTTTACGGCTTCTTTCGCGGCATTTTGGTAAAATACCTTTAGAAAAGAAGACCAAAATAGTATGCTGGCCTGCAAGTTTCATTTATCCCAAAGATTGAAGGCGTTTACCTAAAATTATTTGCGTTATTTTAAAGTTGGACAGTGTCACGCAACAGGCGGACCGAAAATACTTTCTGTTTAAGTTCAACAACGTAGTTGCTGAAATTTTAAACTCCGCTTCGTTTATTACAAATATTTCGCTTTAGTAGTTACACATTATGTACAGATATAAAAGGACGAAAAGGCTACCTACAAAAGTGTCACGCAGAAGGCCGTACAATCGCACAACTTGAGGCTGGAACGGGACAAAGGAAAGTAATTCCTACTATTTTGTTACTTTTCTCTCCATTTGCTCAACAATTCCACGGAAATTGGACAAAACGTTTTTCCGATCACACAGTTATTAATTTAAAAAGAAAACTTCAAATATTCAACTATAAAATGCTAGTTTTGGGTAATATACAGAAAAAGCCACATAACAAAAATAACAACAACAAATATTCCAATTGAAACGAACATGAAAGGGTGCACGATTTTGCAAAATTTGTTCAATTTAAGGTGAGCCAAGAACACACTCTATAATCTATGATTACTGCTAGTTTTGTTACCTACGTCCTTGACTTGAGGTAGTGGTTCAACGAAAAACATTAAGCTAAAAGCGCTGATTGTGATCGAAAACAATGCCTTTTCTCACAGAAAATTGTTGACCAAATAAATATTTATTACCAGTAATAATCAAAGATTAGGGAGTGCGTTTGATGATCTCAATCCCAGGCTCTCTCTCCTTTGTGATGTCATCCACCCCTGCAAAAAAATCTGCGGGGGATGCCAGATATGCGTCCCAAGATCCATCCATTCAATGAATCAACGTTGTCCCATCCAATCTCGACTCCAAAGCAATAACTGTGAATAGCTTATTATTGACAAGAAGAACGTATTTGTATTTTCGTGTGAGTAATGAATTATAATGCTGTAAATAAATTTTAATTATATCTGATTGAAGTTGGGCAATTATTAAATTAAGTCAACCTTTGCATCTTTGACTGTTTGAAATTCACTAGATTCTACTTAAACACGATTTTTGCGGACGGCATGAAACTGCACCAAATCTCTCGCATTTCTCTTGCTCTCGTGCCCGCTTGAAAATCCTTTTTTGCGGTCATTTGCGAACAAAATAAAAGAGCGAGTCTAGCCTGACTGGGGAAAAGTTTGTCGTGTACAGTCACGTGTTCTGAAATAACCGGGGAGGCTATCTCGAGGGATAGCCCAAAACACTCCGCTCCCCAACGGTTACCCATTTATTCCGTGCGCGCCTTGTTTAGGCAACATCAAGATTGTTTCTGATACATACGAACTGTATATTTTAACTGTAAATATACCACATTCAACTGTAATAACTATTACGCGGAGACTTCAGGGATGCCTCCGCTCGGGTTTTAACTCCTGCGGGGGCAATAATGCATGTATACCCTTCCAATTAGCGCCCACCCTGAAAGCCCAAAAAGTTTATAAGCGCCCACCCTCAAATAAGCGCCCATCCTGAAAACCCACAAAGTTAACAAGCGCCCACCCTTTTAAAGCCCAAAAATTTGATAACCCCAATACCCACAAAATACATTTCTGTACTATCCCAGCGTGAAGTAAGAGGAGTGTCAGAGCGTGTTCCAAAATTAGTTTTAGATACAGTAATCAATGAACTTTTATATTGTTTATGCTTTGTTCATGTTAGCTTTTTAACTTTATTTTGTCTTTTTGAAGCGAAATAAACTTGTTATCCTTGATTTTGTTATTCTCTAAAAATGTCCTCGCTTGCTGAAAATGTTGGGAGATAAAAAGCACCCATCCTCGAATAAGCGTCCACCCCCATGGGCCCAAAATTAAATAAGCGTCTGGGGCACTTTATCGAATAAATACCCAATATAAAATCCTCAAATTTTCAACGCGTTACTGAAATTCACGTTCACCAGTCCGGCACAGTTATCAAATTTGATAACCGGGACCAAAACAAACTATTAGCCAATCAAACCTCAAGTTACAGTTCACGTGACATGTTATCATAGCAACCATCTTCTTTCAATATGGTGGCCATTTCAATATGAAAACATTTTGATGGGGCTCTAATTCAACATTCGATTTCGGTCGCACAGTGAATTGTACGCAAGGAAAGGTTTAGAATAGGTATTTTGGCCTGACATCAGGAAAATACGAAACAATCTTTGTCCATAATTAACTGACAAAGCTCATTTTGATATCTGTCTAAAGCTTCATAGCGTCGTGGTGGACCGAGGAAACCTCGAGCGGCTTTGGCTAAAGAACAGAATTCCTGAGCGATAGGCGATCAAAAAGAAACACTAATCCCAAGAAAATAACTTCCATCAAAGATGCTTGTTTATTGCATAAATATTAACATGATTTGAACTTCTTGTTGCCTTGCTCCTCTCGTTCTTGTCCTTCGTCAATCTGTATGAATGAAGAAATGAAGAAATTTTGCGTTATAACTAACTTTTAAAATGGGACTTCAAATAAATTTTGTTTCTTTCTTGTACCAGGGATTTCGAAAGTGCAGGAGGCGATGATTCGATTGAGTAGCGACGTGTGTAGAGTCGCTTCGATCTGTCCTAGATAATTGAAGCGACGTACTGCAATAGAAGTAAAATAAAAAATAAAATAGAAGTGCAACGGTCAAGTCCCGTTTAAATTGTTCTTGAAAGGGCGTATTGAGGTTGTTTGCTGTGGCTCAAAGCTCGAACTGTTGTGAGTCTGGCATTACACGGGCTTAAAACACCAAGCATAAATTTGTAAAGGATAATTACATTTTGGGAAAATCGTAAAATCGTACTGTGAAGGCATACCTCAACATCCGGCATGTCACCTTCATCACCGAGCTCTGAAATCACTCTCTGTGGTTACTGTCGGCTGGCTGATTATTAATCTAACGACGAGAACAGAAATAAAAATATTACAGTCATTTTTAATTAAATGTACCACCTAGAAAAATACGAATTATTTCCGTTCGTATCCAGTCATATTAGTAACGATACTGAACAAGACAAAGACATGTAATTGCCAAGGAGGCATTTCCGGAACAAAGCGTTCGATAATTTCAGATAATTTTCGACTGAGTTGTTTACCAAAATCGTTCCTGGATAACCGTCTTAATTTTGAAATCCTACCCTTCATCACTAGACTTTCCCGCAGTCCATGAGCTCCTTTTTCTCCTTATTGAGAAAGTATTGTACTCGGCCTATTTGCCTGCCAGCAACATCTCTCAACGTACACGCTTGCTTGGCGCTCTTGGACATCAAGATTCCTCCGGTATTTATTCCACCGAGAGCAACTCGCATTGTAAGTTAAAACGAATCCCTGTTTCCAAAGGTTAAGTAGCTATTTTCTCTCGGTGGAAATCCATAATGCTGCCTTCATTTCTAGTCATCTTAGAAGCACAAGTAATTAACAATGGCGGTCAGTGGCGGAATCAGACCGCAAATCAAAATATCATAGTGCCCTCTTACAATTCTTCATGCCCTCCGACAAATAAGTGTTGAATCGAAAGATATATTAATGAAGATCACGACATTTTTTCTTCGTGTACCACAAAAATCTACAACTACCTTTAAATTGATGGCAAAGACAATAAACATACCTGAAAGGGACTGTCATTTCGTACCACCTCTTCAAATCGCAAGGGAAGATCTCGCATAATTCTTTCCGGATGGTCACCATTTTTGCGGGACCTTGAAGTTTATTGTTCTATCGACGTTCAAGCCTGGAATTCTGGGTATGGAACGCGAGCACAACCGAAAAATTACCGAAACTATTGAACGCTCTCCGAAAACTCACCGAGCTCTGAGCTGGCGCCATGTTGTGACGCGGTTATCAAATTTGATAACTGTGCCGGACTGTTCACGCGTAAATTTTCAAGACTTTTTCAGCAAGAAAATACACCTTTTTAAAACGTTAAATCGAAAGAATAACTTCTAAGAAGTACTAGAAAGTTGGAACAGTGGGGTTCACCGCGAAAATATTACGCTTAGAGGGCAAATTGACGTAAGCATCCTTGCAAAGTTAATGCTTGCATCGACCAAAATATCCCTCTTAAACGCTTCATGCGTCGTATCTTTTTAAATACTGGGGAAAATATTTCTTAAGAACAATACCTCGTGCTTCACACGACAGCTTTACATCTTACGGTATCACGGCTTTGATTTGGAGACAGGAACCGTTTGTATTACTATACTAATATTGTTAGCATTTGCATTTATTTGTACGTTTAAACAGATCCTGACTGTACTTAGTGCTTACATCGATCACAATATCCCGCGTTCATGCCTATAGGCACTTCGTTTAATTTTAAAGACCGACATTTGCGGTTATCCTGCCTGTATGGTCAGACGTCGTTTGATCCGATATCCAACATCTTGCACAGTCCTATAGTGAGCGGGTAGTGCGTGAAGGCCGAATAAAGAGGGGTTCAATAAACATGTTTACCTTTGTAACTCACAGAGATATTAATGCAAGACAAACAACCGACCGGTGATCCCATTTCATTGAAGTTCTCACTCATGGAATAATTTCTGATCGTAAGGGATTACGGTGGCATATTCGCAGGCCTCCATATTCGTAACCGTCGGAGTACACCACCGATACCAATCAAATGTTCAAACTACCGACTCTATCGCGGCGACAAAAGCTGTAGCCTACTTCACCAGTAGAATTTGTTGCTGTTAAATTTAGTTAATTTACTTACTTTCTTGTAACAGCTGACGAACTTGTTTGCTTTCCAAATTCTCTCAAGTTGTCTTCGTTTGCTTCTCCAATCAAAGGAAAATGAAAAGTATAATATGCAAGGGAAGCGTTATCTGATCCTCCCACTTGACAGTCGCGTGAAGACGAACACGTAACCAGCTCTCTAAGGTCAACTACTGAATGGCCTTTAGAGATATTCCAAGAATCCTTTATGCCATGTTCACGAAAATTAATTTGCTTTACCTAAGCATTGTGATTAGTGCTCTTGTACTGAGTCATTTATATGAAAGAAATGTTTTTCTTGGTCTACTGCAGTAATATTCATTCAGAGCCATTACGGACAATTAATGAACGTTATTTAGGATTATTTAATACATAAAAGGTAACCTTCCTTATCTGGCGATCCGTTGGTAAACGGGGAATCTGCAAGTTCAGAAAATCGAAAAATATTAAGGCTGCTTGATAGATTGACAACGCGCGATACCGAGCAGAGAGTACCAGGCGCACAAAGATAATTTTAGAATCTTCAACAGTACCGTTTTGTTGTTGTTGTTTTCGTTTATTTGTTTGATTTTTGTTTCTATTTTTAGTTTTGTTTTTTGTTTTCGAGAATGAATAAGTGTGGTGTTATGAAAGAAATGTGATGGTATATTTCCAGCCTGGTGAATGAATGAGAATGACGATTATTCTGGAAAGTGACGCAGGCATACTCGGAAAAAAGAAATCCGAGTTCTCCTATCAGGAGTCGAACCTAAGACTTTCCGATTACTAGTTCGGATGCTCTACCACTGAGCTACAGGAGACTCGTGGGAGCTAAGGCCATTAAACTAGGTTCATGGGACAAACATCCTGCATACTGCTAGGATTTGAATGTCGAACGTGTGGTATATGAAAGAAATGTGATGGTATATTTCCAGCCTGGTGAATGAATGAGAATGATGATTATTCTGGAAAGTGACGCAGGCATACTCGGAAAAAAGAAATCCGAGTTCTCCTAGGTTCGACTCCTGATAGGAGAACTCGGATTTCTTTTTTCCGAGTATGCCTGCGTCACTTTCCAGAATAATCATCATTCTCAAGTGTGGTGTTATTAGGCAGGGGAAATGATATTTTTGAATAGTGGGGGACAAAGGTTTGTAGGATAAAAATATCATGTACCACGGCACAAAGTAAACAAAATGTATTTTAAACTTTTGAAAAAACTCATAACAGCCTCTCCCCCCCCCCCCCTTCCAAAAAAAAGAAGAGGCCTCCTCACCCCACACCCGAGACAGCTGGGAAAAAAAAAACATATACAGTGATGAAAAAAGGTTACTGTCAAAAAGGAAATTCTAGAACTTCCAGCAATCACCAAGTGACCTTTCTTGAAATTCTGTTCTACGGCCACCACCATAGACGGAAATTAGCGGAAGAAGCTACGAATGAATAGGCTATTTAAAATATAAACTTTTTTCAACGAAGAAAGCTCGGTTAAACCATGAACTTTGGACGACATATAAATACCCGAGAAAATTGTGTAACGTGCCCTGTTTTTGCCATAGCCAATCGTATTTCCTGTAGTGACAGATGTTTATTTATTTATTTTAGCAGAAACAACGATTCCCAGAAATTTTTGGAACGCACTTCATTAATTTAACGACCTACTTTCGCAGGTATCCTGTATGGTTAGACGGCGTTTGATCCGATATCCAGACTTTGCACCGTCCTAGCGAGCGGGTAGTGCGTGCAGACCGAATGAATGTGTTTACCTGCAGAGATATTATTGCAAGACAAACAGCTGACAGATGATTCCATGCCATTGAATAATTTCTCATCGTAACCGAGTGTAGTTTTCAATCGTTGCTTTGTTACCCCGGGGGGGGGGGGGGGGTACTCCCCTATATAAGGTATATAGGTATGTGCCGCCCCAAAGGGTATGGTTTTTGAGCCGTTTTGGTCTGAAAACGGGTATAGATTTTGACAATTACGGTCTGAAATCGGGTCGGGTTTTTGGGGCGGGGAACATTAAAGAAAGCTTACAAACATATTTTTCTTCTCAGTACGTAACTGGAACGACTAACTGATAGCGAGAAAAAGAAATAGATAAACTATGTCATTCCAGCTTACTTTTACTCCTTGCGTCAACTTCCGTTCGGCACTGATGCATAATTATCAGGCCCCAGTTGTTCAAAGGCTGGATAACTTTATCCAGTGAATAAGTCACTATCCGACAGTTTCAATCTGTGCAAAGACTTCAGTATTTCCTTGTGCACAAGTGAGTATGCACACTCTAACCATAGCTTAGTTGGGGAGTGTACGAAAACCTTGGACAACGTTTAACGTGAAGTATATTTTAGACGCTGAAGAGTGCCTTATCCAACGGATAAAGTTATCTGGCCTTTGAACAACTGGGGCCAGGCCTGAATACGGGTATGGATTTTAGAGGTCAGGGGCGCGTTTCTCGAAAGTCCCGGTAACTTATCTGGCCCGAAATCAAATATTCAAATGAAAGTCTAAAGAATAAAAGCGCGGGTCGTAGCTAACAAACCAGTCCATTTTGTTTTGTTAACTGATAGTTTTATCATATTATCTGCAAAACTATTGAAACCTCGACCTTGGATGTAAACAACAACAGCTTTCCGGGCCCGTTAATTATCGGGACTTTCGAGAAACGGGCCCCAGGTCTGAAAACGAGTGTGGCGTGTTTAGGTCTGAAATTTGAAGACCTGGGCGGCACACCCCCACCAAGAATTCCGAGGAGTACCCCCCGGGTTTGTTACGAAGATTATATTTATCACAGGGATTACGGTGGCATATTCGGAGGCCTCAATATTCGTTACCGTCGAGTACACCACCGATACCAATCAAATGTTCAAACTACCGACTCTATCGCGGCGACAAAAGCTGTAGCCTACTTCACCAGTAGAATTTACTGTAAAATTTTGTAGTTAATTTTATTTACTTTCTTGTAACAGCTGACGAACTTGTTCGCTTTCCAAATTCTCTCAAGTTGTCTTCGTTTGCTTCTCCAAGCCGAAGGAGAATGAAAAGTATACAATGGAACCTCGATTTAACGAAGTCGCTGGGGACCGGCCAAATTTGTTCGTTAAATCGAGGGTTCGTTATATCGAAAACCTCGATATAACGAACTTGATGGGAAACGACCAAAATGTTCGTTATATCGAGGTCATAGCTAATGATTGATTTGTAACACAGGTGACTTCTGTCACGGAATTCAATGCTGATGTCGAAATACTATAGTGCCAACGTCTATGAGATATAATAAGCCGTTGACTGAAAGTTTGCTGTCTCTTTACCATAAGGATAAAAAGGATTTGTTGACAGTTGATCTGTTCAGCGTTAATCTTCTGTCGCGTGTTGACATTGTAATTCGTTATATCGAGGTAGATTTTACGTTTGGGCTTCCGGATTATGTTCGTTATATCGAAGAATTCGTTATGTCGAGGTTCGTTATATCGAGGTTCTATTCCCTACATTTTACTGTAACTTTGGCCGGGACATAAAATATCGTTCGTTATATCGAGGAATTCGTTACATAGAGGTTCGTTAAATCGAGGTATGCAAGCGAAGCGTTATCTGATCCTCTCACATGACAGTCGCGTGAAGACGCCAACACGTAATCGGCTCTCTGACAGGGTCGTAACATGGTATATGGGCTCAGGGCTCAAAGCACAAAATATGACTGGGATCAGGGCTCAGAGGAAAGGGCTCAGGGCTCAGAAGAATGGGATCAGGGATCACAAGGCTTTTGAGCTCGAATCAGGGATCAGAATTGTCACACCATGAACACACGGTAAAAAATCTCTTATCACAATATTTTTCCGCGTAATAAGGTTTCTGTCCATAGAATTTCCTGGCCGACGTATATTTCCTATTCTTGCTTCCGTCTGGGGGCAATTCCTCTTTCCGCTCTCATTTCCGCCTCCTCCCCCCCCCCCCCCCCTCCCCCTCGGCCTCCTTCAAATACGCGACCTAAATTTATTACAGTTGAACCTCTCTACAACGGCCACCTTGGGGAGAGAAGAAAGTGGCCGTTATGGGGAGGTAGGGGTGTAATATGACACCTTTTTTTTCAGGAAGTACAACATGTTTATTGTGCCAAGTTCGTGCTTACTGTAGCCTATAATGGTCTATAATGGTAATCCAATCTTAAATAAAATATATAGATAAAATACACAATAAAACGTTAATAATGCTTTGAATCAAACTATTAACAAGACGAAACGAGCAACGTTCGCAGCATTCGCTATATTAATGCAGAAAAGTTATGCTTACTGTCAAAATACGTATATCATAAAAATGGATACAGAAACGTAATGTTCCGAAGGCAAATGTCGATTACTGCATCAGTTTATATAAAAAAAGGTTTTTACAAAAAAGAACTGTACTGGCCATTGTCGAGAGGTTATTTTGGCAGTTGGGGACGCACTTTAGCGGCCGTTGCCGTTGCCGTTGTAGAGAGGTGGCCGTTGTAGAGAGGTTTAAACAAGAGCTAATGTATGGACTGTCCGCCGGGACAAAAAAATGTGGCCGTTGTAGAGAGGTAGCCGTTGTGGAGAGGTGGCCGTTAGTGGAGGTTCGACTGTATTCAGCGCTCGCCCATGAAAAACGCCTGCACTGCAGGCTACGCCTTGTTACGCAACTCTGCCTACGGCTCTCTTGGCTCTTCTCAACGCGCAGGCCCGTAGCAAGGCTAAAACAACTGAGGGGGCTCAACAAAATGGTTAAACAAAACTACCCCCGTCACCCCCAAAAAACAGACTGATTAGGGAGTTTAAGATGCAACGGGAACATTAAAAAAAAAAAGTAGATTTAGTAAGTAAAACAATAACTTTGCACCTGCATCACACCTTTTGGTACATCTTTTTTGCCGTTTTTTTTACGTGGACTACCATGTGAAGTTTCCTAATTTCACGTTTAAAGGAGGGCGTAAACAAACGACGGCAAATGTTTCTTTCTCTTTTAAAATTTGGCTTTAACCGGGCAGTATGAATCCGACTGTGGGAGAATTTTTTCTCTGGCTCTTGAGAGGACATATTTGTGTGTCTTTCGATAACGCGCGAACACTAAATTGTTATACACTAAGGAGGTCTAAGGACATTTGTATTGCTATAAATGAGCAGATGCCTTAGAAAACAAGTAGTTTATTTCAACAGCTTTTAGGGCTTAAGATTGGTTGATTTCGATTCATTTTGGTTCTTATTTCCGATTCACAAGGTAGGAGTACCTTTGTTGTTGTTGTTGTTGTTGTTGTTGTTGTTGTTGTTGTTGTTGTTGTATATAAAAACAAGCTGTTAGCGAAGGAAACTGAAAGGTAGTAAACACATTTTTAAAGGGCTGTGAAAAGGCATTTGCAGCGTCAGAGTTTAAGACTGATTGCTGCACATTAATTTGGTTCAATTATTTATTTTTTGGCAAACTGTTTTGTAACTTCCAAAACTTCTGGGGGGGCTCAAGCCCCCCCCCCTGCCCCTCCCCCTGCTACGGGCCTGACGCGCTGTGTACATATCCTGACATATCTTTTTTTGTGAGAAATGGGTAAGAGGAAAAAGGAGAAAAAGAAGTCGCGAGACAGAGAAAGGTACGTAAGTACATCTTTGACTGGTTTTACTTTGTACTCACTCCTGCCAAGTCTTCAAGCATAACAATACAGGACAATAGACAAACCGATTCATTAAAAGCGGAATTTACTGATAGGTCCCGATCGCCTCATCGCCGAGTCATCGCCTCCAAAAAGTCAAAGGGCGACCATATATCGAGGTTAGTATTTTTTGACTAATAAATTAACCTTTAATAGTGCTTAAATAATTAGAATGGCCGTCTATAAAAGTAATATACTTGTACAATGAATTCGCGCGCTTCGTTACAAAATAAATGTTTTCTCGCAATTCAATAACTTCAATAAATCTGCTCTAATTGCATCGAGTTTAGGGTTATCTCGAACTCTGATGAGAAACCGAGATCGGTTCAGCTACCAGTACTAGTATTGGACCGGGAAAGTAAAGGACACATTCCGTTACTGTATAGCTGATAAATGCTTGTATGATGAATAATCTACAATTAGTGAAAAATAAGTGGAACACCGGAGACTTAACTCGGTAAAAGCAAAGTAATAAAGTTTTTATTAGTTATTTTTCTTTAGTTTTAGTTATGAAAAAAACGGTTTTATTAGTGAAAGGAATGTTGCATACGCGGTTCACGTAGCATAGTCTGCGGGAATTTTATTATAAAGCACTCAGCATGGAACGCCACCAGTTGGGGGCCAACTACTTGATTTTTGAGCAGGGAATGGGTGATTTTTTTTCCTGCACAATGTTTTCAGTCCTTATTCGTCCGTTGGCTCCTTTTTTTTTTTTTTTTGGTACAACTGATTTACAGACTTAGTTGACAATATTGAACTACAATAATTTCAGTCCTTTGGGCCATACACACTGCCTTACAGCTGATACAGGAATTTTTTTATCCCCTCCCCCCGCCCTAGCTGAGAAATTGAACAAATATTATGTTAATGATTGACCTCGGGAAAGTACATTTATCAAACTAAAAACGATATTTGTGAAACTCTGCAAAAGAAATGTCCATGAAATGTCCCAATCTTCCACTGAATCTAATGGTTGTTAATGTGCTATTAATGTGTAGATCAAAACACCGCGCTTCATACCGAAGGAGAACTTCTTCACGAAGTAACTCACCTAGCTGCCACAGGAGGTGAGTGTACCAATGCAAGTTTCTGTGTTTTTTCCTGTCAGAGTCCTCGGCGACTTGGCAACGTGCGTGTGATTTTAAAGTGAGCAGAGAGCAAAAGAGTTCAGCCAAAAAATAAAACGAAATGGTGTCGGGCGCGTCCCGCGAATTCCTTCAATGTTTCTTGTTTATAGTGGACGGACATTAGACACCACCCAATTCATAAGCGCCCAACGTATCGGAAATAATTTTGGAATGGCGTAATTAACAGAGGCAAATCAATTCTGCTGACATGACGAAATTTGGTCAAGAGCAGAGAATTTAAACATTGGCAAGATTATTTCATTAACGTGTGAACCAAATGGTGATAGAGAGCAAATGACTGCTAACACTACTTTGTTTGGATTGTCTTGCAATAAATCTATTTACAAGTTTTGCGATTTTGTTTACTTTGGTACAGATCAATCGCGCAACCGATTCAAGATGAGAGCCAAGAATTACTATGCCTTTGGCGGCGGCGAACAACCGTTATGCATATACCAGGGTCTTGATGGAATTTACATCAGTCTCCACAACAAGGGCATCCGATGCGTACAGCAACTCAACCAGTCCCAGGTCCGAGTCATTGATGTCTTTGAGAAAGCACCATCCTTAATACTAGGTATGACGAAAACCTTCGAAAAGCTAGTATTCTCTGATGCATCTGACCACACTCTTAATTATTTCGCTGATAACAAAGTGACAGTAACATTGGGTGAATCAGAAGGTTTTCGAGATGGTTACTCACCTTGCTTCAACTCTCCATCACACATCACGTCATTTCAAGAGAACATCAGTTCGTTTGCGACGTGAACAACAAGGCCCTCTGTTGGTGTCGAGTATGAGTGTTTACAAGCAATTTGGCAGGCAGCTCTCAGCCTTTATAGACCTTTTCCAACTAGATGAAGATTTTGCCTACCAGGGAGCAGGGCCAACACTAGACGAAGGAATTGCGACACTGAAAGACCTTGTCACCACAATGAACACTACGAGCAGCTTACTTTCGCACAGGGAAGCGATGCCCCCAGGGCCCAGATCTGGCACTCACGAAACCTTGCAGAGATTCCTTTTCGATGCTTCTGAAGTCGTTCAAGAAAGTAAGGGAGATTATTGATGACTTTGACCACTTAAAAGAAGGGCTTTTGTTTTCTTCCTTCACCACCTTAGATTTGGAGCAATTTTTTAGTGGAATGAGAACACCCGCTCGCCCAACCCCCGACATGAACGACTACGCATCGCGGAGGCCCAGCTGCATTTTAGAATCTATAGAGAGGCTATACCAATCCTCGTTCATCTTTTATACCGGTCCTCAAAGCCATTATACACAGAGAAAGCTGGGTCTAAAGGCACCGGAATGGCTTCGAAAGTCCCACGGCAAGGGTAACGAGGATGTGGACGAAGAAACGAGTGCGGAGGAAAAGGAAAGACAAAGGAAGGCATTGCAGGGCTTTGCGAAAGAATTTGGACGGGGTGTACGACAACAAAGAACACGAGGGAAGACCAAAGAAAGACCTGGTACACTTCCACTTGCCCTGAGTATGTTCAGAAGGATGTGTCGGCACATGGAGAAATCAATCTATTGAAAGAGGTTCAAGGGAGTGAAGGACAATCTACAGCTCATGACGCCGTCGAGGAATACGAGATTATCTTTTCAAAACTGAAAAGGCGATGTAGTTGCTCTCAAGCACAACTACAAGAGGTATATTATTCCTTTCTTCCTTGCAAGACCCTGGAAGATCGCATGAGTTTGAGATGGCTGGAACAGTCAGATGAAGATCCCCTTGTATACAAGACTGGGCACCAGGACGACAGAAATTCACCGGAGTGTATCATTGAGAAAGTTGAGATAATAAAAGATGGAAACAACTTCTGTTTGAGCCCGTGAAGAACAACGCCTAGTTGCATTGCTCCAGGGGTCAGTTGAATCAGATAAGTCATCGGAGTCAAGTGGTGATGAGGAGGAAGGGGAGCAAGGTCAGGTGGACAACTTTTCAGAGCCCATTAGATTCGAAGCTGAAAGGAGTAGGTCTGGAAGACCTACAACCAGATATGTCCTTTGACAATCTAGTTATTAAATCAGGAAAAGCCAATAGCGGGCTTGATACAGAAAAGCTGTTGAGCTGTAGAACCTGTGGCCTGCACCATTTCATTTTTCTACTTCATGTAAAGCAGGTGGCTTGCTATTGGTAATTGATCTAAACCCCAACAACATCAACAGGGATGGCGGAAAAGAAATTCCAAAAGTTGGTTGCCCATAACCAAGAAACACAGCAGTAAGAGATCCGTAAGACAACGGACCAGTAAGGCAACAGCTCAAACAAAATGCACCAATCCCAGCAGTTAAGAACCGATCAACCAGAACCGAGCTTGGAGTCATATAAGTTCAAAGTGTTGCAATTCCTGAAAAACACTCGCAGTACGCAGTTGAAACGTCGAGATCCACATCATTAAGTGACTACAGCATGAGACAAACGATTACCCTTTTTAAATAATACATTACTGTAGACCTCTAACGCCTGTCAGCCAGAAGGAGGAAAAAGATCTCAATGCCAAAAGGTATGTCCGCTGCCTGTAGATTCAACGGCCCACGTGAAATATTTGGTTGCAAGAGACCGGACAAATACTGGACAATTTATCCGAGCAAGTAGATATTCGTACTGTACAGGAATTGGAAAGCTAGAGGAAGACCTTCGTTCAGAAGTTCATTACAGTGCTGTTAATTCCACTGGGGACCAACCACTGTTACTGCTGTTTGGCTAAAATTATACTGATTTATTCGAATTTCGATTCTTATGCTTTCTTCTGATTGGCTTAAAAACCTGCCTTGCTCGTATGATCATGAGCAACACTAATAATAAACCTTAGGAAATACTCTTGATGAACGTTACATATGAAAAGCTCAAGTTTCCGCCGCAAGATCATTCAAGACCTGTGATACGTAAAGGGAAGTGGCCTACTTTTAAGGTATGGATTAACAATAATGCACAGAGGTCAACTCGTCTATATCTTTAAAGCTACATGTATGATAGAACTTACAACTTCACGAAGACTTAGAGTTAATGTTTTTCTCATCAGCCCTTTTGAACGTGTTCTATATTTTATATATGGACATAAACGAAGTTTTCTGAGTTGAAATTGTGTAGGAAATGGATGGGATCAATTTTTTCATCAGGGCTCAGGGATCAACATTTTGGGGAAAATGGGGCTCAGGGATCAAAATTATGGCAAGAAAATAGGGATCAATGGGTCCCGGATATACCATGTTACGACCCTGCTCTGAGGTCAACTACTGGATGGCTTCAGATAATCCAAGAATCCTTTATGCCATGTTTACGAAAATTAATCTGCTTTAACTAAGCATTGTGATTAGTGCTCTTGTACTGAGGTATCGAGTCATCGATATAAACGAAATATTTGTTTTGGTCTGCTGCAGAAATGTTCATATTTAGGCCATTACGGGCGATATCTAGGATTATTTGGTACATCGATCCGTTGAAAAAAGGGGAATCTGCAAGTTGAGAAAAGATTGACAACGCGCAAAACCGAGCAGAGTTTACCAAAAAAAACCATGATAATTATTTGGTTTTTTTTGTCCAGAATGAATAAGTGTGGTGTGGTTAGGCAGGGAGAATGATATTTTTGAATGGAGGTGGAGAAAGGTTTTCGTAGGAAAAGAACAAAATCATGCACCAAAACACTAAGTGAACAAAATATATTTCAAACGGTGTGAAAAAACTTATAACAGGTCTGCTCCACTCCTCCAAAAAAAAATAGAAAAAAAAAATACTCAAAAGCCTCCTTACCCCTCACCCGGGACAGCTAATAAATATAAAGATATAAAGTGATGAAAAAAAGTTCCTGTCAAAAAGGAAATCCTAGGAGTTCCAGCAACCACCAAGTGACCTTTCTTGAAATTCTATTCTACGGCCACCACCATAGACTGAAATTAGCGGAAGAAGCTACGAATGAATAGGCTATTTAAAATATAAACTTTTTTCAACGTAGAAAGCTCGGTTGAAGACACTTGATGA
The DNA here is from genome assembly GCF_977016875.1 of Pavona decussata. Classification (NCBI taxonomy): domain Eukaryota; kingdom Metazoa; phylum Cnidaria; class Anthozoa; order Scleractinia; family Agariciidae; genus Pavona; species Pavona decussata. The sequence continues at coordinate 751,985 of NW_028145581.1, forward strand.
CCATGAACTTTGGACGACATATAAATACCCGAGAAGATTGTGTAACGTGCCCTGTTTTTGCCATAGCCAATCGTATTTCCTGTAGTGACAGATGTTTATTTATTTTAGCACAAACAACGATTCCCAGAAATGTTTGGAACGCACTTCGTTTAATTTAACAACCTACTTTCGCAGGTATCCTGTAAGGTAAGATGGCGTTTCATCCGGTATCCAGACTTTGCACAGTTCTCGTGAGCGGGTAGTGCGTGAAGACCGAATGAATGTGTTTACTTTAGTTACTTGCAAAGATATTAATGCAAGACAAACAACTGACAGATGATCCCATTCATTTGAATAATTTCTGATCGTAACCGAGTGTAGTTTTCAATCGTTGCTCCGTTATGAAGATCACGCATACCTTACGGTGGCATATTCGGAGGCCTCCATATTCGTCACCGTCGAAGTACACCACCGATACCAAACAAATGTTCAAACTACCAACGCTATCGCGGCGACAAAAGCTGTAGACTACTGCACCAGTAGAATTTGCTGTAAACTTTAGTTAATTTACTTACTTTCTTGTAACAGCTGACGAACTGGTTCGCTTTCCAAATTTTCTCAAATTGTCTTCGTTTGCTTCTCCAAGCAAAGGAAAATTAAAAGTATAATATGCAAGCGAAGCGTTATCTGATCCTCTCACATGACAGTCGCGTGAAGACGCCAACACTTATCAGCTCTCTGAGGTCAACTACTGGATGGCCTTTATAGTTATTCCAAGAATCCTTTATGCTATTTTCGGCAGATGTTAATCTGTTTTAACTAAAACACTGTGATTAGTGCTCTTATACTGGGCATTTGATATTATTTGTCAGCGCGGCTTAAAGCTCATAATCAAAGTAAATGCAAAGGGCATTTTGAAATTGTCCTCACAAGATCACATGGCGGAGAAAGATGTATCACGAAGCACACAATGACCAACTATATACGAAATTCCCGCCAAAATCTCTAACAGTCGGAGATAAGAATATCTTTGTCAAGCAGTGTATAAGACTGCCGTGAAATTCTGAATTCTCGTAAGTTGTAATTTTAAAATTGCGTCACGGAACCCTCGAGAACCCCGCCGCCACATCGCCCGGATCAAGCGTCAGCATAATGCCGGAGACGGTCATATCTCGGTTTGGAGGTCCCTTTCTTTTGTACTGTAGTTTTGACACACAAGATTTGATTTTAGGGTTGTTTATACCAAACTTGTGCAAAGACGTATTTAGTGTTTGGCAAGCACCTCAAGAGGGTCTGAATGAGTACCTCTTCAACACTTAATGGTTCACTTACATTTTTGACTCTGCAGCATCAAGCAGTTAAAATCGTAGGCATATCTCACGAACAGTAAAAACTAAACTGTTACAGTAATTTTGTTACAAATAATACCAAAAAATTTATCCATAAGGGCTACAATCTCCGAAAAGACAAATAAAAAGTCCCCCCCCCCTCCCCCCATTTCAATAGAACGTTTTACTTTCCGCGCAAATTCATCATTCATTTTGGGGAAGGAGGGGGGGGGGGGGGGGGGGTGAAATTCCTTGTTCTAGGTTCGTGTTGAAAGACAATCAATTAAAGCAAGTGACACACTCGAACACCAACCCACGGCCTGGCCAGTACCTTATGCATGCGCACAGCCATATCACCCGGGCAGCTACAGCCATGGACAGCTGTTTCGGCCTTGTAAGGCCTCATCTGCATGGCATAGCCGCCGGGCACCGAACGACCAAAGGGCCGTGTATCAGGCACCCTTTCAAAGCACACATGTGGTAGCTGTTGGCTGGGAACCGCACGGCAGTTCTCCCACGGCATGCGCTGGGAAGGTGGATCAGCCTTTAGGGTAATTTTAATTCAACGAAATTCATAACATTCTCCTGTCAAACGATTTGGTCTTCAAAATAAAACTAAGAAGACGTGTCAGCTGCGACCGTTGTAATTTCCCCCGATAAACCTTAGTTCATTTATTCTATGATTGCCCTGGTGTGCAAACGTTTTGGCAACAAGCCGTTGTTTGGTGGAAGGAAAAGCGATCAGAAAATGTAACCTTAATGTATGGCTAGAAACCAGAACGTACTCTGTTCATCGGCATTAAGGACGGTGCCTACTAATAAGAAAGTATTTTTGCATGGTTTATGACTATGCAGGAAAAGCAGATCTTATAGCAAGGGCTATTGGAATCCAAAAAGAAAATTGGGGTTAACCACGCATTAATTAAGCATCAATAACTCAAAAAACAGTAAAATGCAAAGAAATGTATGGCGCTTTTTTTTGTTGTTGTTGTTGTTGTTTTTCATTTTGAAGCTTTTTTATCTCTGTAAAATGCATGGTTACCTCCAATTTTCTTTTCACTTGAATACCAAGAGCACTTGCTAAGTCCTGCTTTCACCTCATAGTTTTAAATCGCGCAAAAAAAATCCCTGTATTAGTAGGCACCACCCATTGGAAACCCGAGTATCTCGAGATGCGCAGAACGTATGCGCGGTAACAAAAGAAGGCACCGTCCTTAAATCATATTTTTTTATAATCCCCAGGTACTACATCTTTCAACGGTGGACCATATCAATGGTGGACCTGTTGGTTTGGAATCCGTACTGCGATTCTGGGTAGACTCTCTCCACAACTTCCCGACCATGCTAAGGAGGGAGATGCCAGGGTAGTTATTAAAGTCACTCCTGTCTCCTTTGTTCTTGTACAGTGCGACGATGTTTGCATCCTTCATGTCCTGGTATACCTCGCCTTCTCTCCAGCAGAGACAGAGGATTTCATGCAGCTCAATGATGATGGTCCCTTTGAAGCAAGTCAGGACTTCGGTAGGGGTGTTGCCTTTCCCAGGTGTTTTACCAGAGGCAAGGGAAACCAGAGCCTCGTTAAGTTCTTCAAGGGTTGGTTCACTGTCTAGCTCCTCCAACACAGGCAGGCAGGCACTGGATGGCGCTTCTTCGGTTACTACATTCTTTCAATCTTGGTTAAACTGACATAAATCCCCTTTGCCGCCAAATTGCCCTGTTTTTTTTTTCCTTTATGGTAAGATCCTGAACGAAAGATAGCCTTGAAAAATAATAACATGGCAAAATTTAGTTTAAAATGGACTACGCCGAACCCTCCCGGGGGCGCGGGTTGGAAGGGGATACTCCCCATAATGGACTATACGGGTAGGCTCTGACCGAAAGGGGAACCTTTCTCAGGATGGAGGTATACAAAAGGGAAGAGATTTCACGAGTTGAAGTATAATGAAGGGGAGGGAAAACTGTAGTATTTAAAGGGCCTATCAAAATATTTTGAACAGAACCTGCGAATATATAGGCATTTTTTTACGGTGGTATGTGAATGGGGCAAAATGGTATATATAAGGGCAAGGCACGGAGCCCCCCGAGATAATTCTTTATTGAGTAGCCCCCCTCCCCATCCCCCTGAGCACTAAACGCTTAAGGCACGCATTCCTGTCTCGTGGTGTGTGTGAGAAAGAGAAGATCCTCTCTTGGTATGTGTTAATATATTATTATTATTTTTTTATTTTATTTTATTTTTTTTTTTTTTTTTGCACCGCGTTATTTGTAAATCACTGATCATGTTACAATTCTTTCTGTAAATTCTTGACTGGCAAATAACTTAACGAACCTTGTAAAGTAGCTTGTTATATTTTGTTATTGTAGCATATAATCAGCTGTTATTTTGTAATTGAAATAAAGGTTACAAAAACAATAACACCTCGAACGAGAACCGGGAAGAAATTTAATCCACACAAGTTTTAACACAAAAGCTGTTAAAACATGATAAAGGTTATTTCATTTCACATCTCAAGAAGGGATACTTATTTCAAAACTTCAGTTTTGAACAATTCTCTCTCAAGCTTTTCGAAATTCTAAAAACCAGAAAAACTAAAATACCTTGAAACGATCCATACATCAAACTGATAACGAGGCTGTCATGATGACAAGACACGAAACAACTAATCTACTGGGAGAACATGATAATGTTCGTGACATTTTCGTCTAAAATAGCATTACTTAAGTAAGGCTGTTCACAAGTTAATAAATTATACAGGGTAAGACTGATCCTTACGGTAGAATTAACAGAGAGTAAATACATTACAGGAAAGTTATACATAAAAGTTTAAAAATATTAAATAAATGAAATTAATTATCTCTAGCCCTTTACTGGTCTGTAAAACATTCGGCATCTCTTAGGGTCTTGTCACTGTGGTCCGTCATGCCAGATGTTGAGTTTTAAATTCCATCAATGTCTATCTCCAAGGGCATTAATGGGACTTTTTTCCTCATTGCTCGTCCCAGGGGCCGGGCATGAGTCTACCCCGGGAAATTTGACGGCCTCGTGATTCTCTCAGTTGCTTTCAATGACAAGATCATCTGGAAAGACAATGAATTTGTTATTAACTTTGTCTAAGGAGGGCGAAATGAGAACGTAGATCCACAGAACGGTCACTGGAGCAAGAAAGAGACATAAGCCTCCTCTGGCCTGAATTAGCTTTCCTTGGCATGAAGGTATGCCCAGAAAACAACAAATCAACTTATTATGTTTTACTCGGCTGTACCGTGGAACATTTGAACAGGCTAGATCGTTTGTTACCCCCTGGGGGTGGGCTCACTGCTGGAAATGACTGATGCATAACCAGGCTTTACGAGCCTTTCCTGCGAAGTCCCGGTTGATGTATGTATTAGATCCAGACGGATGAGTCTGATGACGTTTACAAAGTGCTCAGGTAATTTGCAGTGTGCAAAATTATTTTAGATGGAGTGGTACGGTGATGTTCTCGAAGGCTTCGTAAGAGAAGAATTATTTGCGCGCGCGAAGTGCATGCGTGGAGAAAGTGGATAGCGAATGGAAGGAGGAAGGGTAAGAAGTTAGAAAAGCCGTGCCCTTCGAAATATTGGAATCAATATATTTTAATTTCCTTAAACGTACAATCAGCCTTGCTCTTTTTATTGGTACGTTTTACGATGTATTATTGATTATATTACTACTACAAGATCCCGTGCATAGTTTTATTTTGTTGTAATGGTTGTCCTTACGAAACTTTACTAGTTTTTGACAGGAGCCCTGTGTTTGATCAAATCTTGCAGAGTTTTCGCGGGAAGTTCTTGAGCGCATAATTCACCTTCTTATACGGTATTTTTGTTTAGTAAATCACATATAAGAACAAGAAAGCCATAAGGGATTAATAATTAATAAACAGTCCTATTTTTGCCCCACTCTGGCCTCGATGATTTTTAAACCTTTTTCCGGCGTGAGGGAGCCAATTGAATAGTTTTAGTAGAAAGACCGCGTGTTGTTGTCTTGTTCACCTTTTGTCTGCGTTTAAGGCTTTTCGGAGGGAGGGGGGAGGGTAACGAAGGAAAAGGAGAGAATCCTTCCCTTTCTGCCCCCTCCCCTCAGGAAGGCCTGATAGTCAGGTAAGTTGACTTTCCGTTACGCTACTTGACGTCATACCACCCCAAGCTCTACGAGAGATATAGGCCGTTATCTTTGCGTGAGTGTTGTAGTTTGAGCGTCACGGCAAGCATTGCGTAACGGCGAAATTATAGGGATTTGTATGGGAAAAAACGATTCCTCCTTCAATTTAAAAATACCAACGAATTTTCAATAAAAATATCCCTACCGGAACTCCCTTGTCTGTTGTCCTTTCTCCTATGTGGATTTTGGAGCGATTGAGCGCCATTTTAGTAAGTTTTAGTTCCATTGATTTTCTCTATCTTATAGTGACATACCGCCAATTAAAATACTCTAACGATCTCGGAGCAACTTTGGACATTTCTCCGTTGTATTTCTCCTTCCATTTCGCGTGTAATCCCTGCTAACTCGGACCACAATCACGATCTGCTGTTTCTTAAAGAGGCTTTAAACGCAACTCTTTTTCACCAAAATTCAAAATACGAACTTTATACATCGATTTTATGTTAATATTTCAGGATAGGGAGCTTCATAAGGTGTTTCCGCAATACGGAAAAGTGACGGAAACTTAATAGTTCGAGTTTCCATTATGTTTCCGCAAGACGGATACGACCGGCAACTTGTAAGAGAAAAATGCTGGAGATGTTGCGCGTTTCCGCAACGTTTCCGTTGGCTGAGATGTACAAGGATGTTTCCATTGTGTTTCCGCAATGCGGATGCCGCGGAAACTTATTACGGAGATATTTTTCTCTTGACTGAAATGCACAAGGACGTTTCCATTGCATTTCGGCAACACAGATGCAGCGGAAACTTATTATGGAGAAATTTTGCTCTTGACTGAAATGCACAAGGACGTTTCCATTGCATTTCGGCAACACGGATGCAGCGGAAACTTATGGAAAATTTTTTTTATCTTGGCTAGACGTTAATCGCGCACATTTTATGCTGACCTGTCACGCAGGCTTTCTTCGGGCTTGTTTCGCATTCCTGCGAGGAGGTATTGCGTGACGAGCCAAAACAATGTCTGCGTTAGAGGCTAGTTTTATGCTGGTACACGTGTACACGGAGGAGGCCAAAAAAACATTGTTGACAACAACTCAAAAATCCCGGTTGCTCGAGACATGTTTTGAAATATTTTGTGCTCCGTATAATTATTCAAATATTATATGTGCAGAAAAAGAGTCACAGACCATCAGTTATTCAGAGAGGAGTTACATTTTTGCTAAGTGGATTAATACTTTGGTTCAGTATGTCCTACCGAAGTAAATCAAAACTGTAGATAGACTTTATATTTGCTTCTCATTTCCTTAGATTTCTTTCAGAAACAATTAATTTAATTAAGTCAACTAACAAGTTAGTGAAACTATTTATTCTCGACAACACACAGGTATGTAGACCAAAAAATCCTAAACCTCAGAATCTCTGAAATAATCGGCTTTAACAATTTGTCACAACGTATAATTCAAGATGAAGCGTTACAAACAACATACAGGCCACACTCTTATTTTATATATATATAAGAATATGTGAATTTGGTTGAGCCTAGGGATATTCTTATTTCAGCTCATACATTTTCTGAAATTTTTGGACAAATCTCAGGCTCAATACTCTTATAAACAGCATTCTTATAAAACAAAAAGAGTGTACCCAATTAAAGGAAATTAATGCGTCATGAAATTTGCACGAAATTAAACGTTACTTTTTTGCGACCTTAATTAAGGACAGTGTTAATTTCCGCGCCACTAATGTTTGTTTTGATCCTGAATCATGTCGTTTAATGTCTCCAATTAAACATGAACACAAAAATTAGCACCACGTCACACATCGTCATCATTGTCATCACTTTAAAGGATGGTCCTCTGGATAACCTACATGCAAACAAAAAAAATACATCCGATTATAAGCTCATCCGGATATAAGCCCCCCTCCAGTTTGAAGCAGAAGGCCACACCACTCAGTAAACTAGAAATTAAACCGTCATTTTATAAGTACGAGAAGTTTCTCTGCTGTGAACTAGACATTAAAACTTTAACTAATGACCGCGGGGATGAGCTCTGAGCTTCCGTTTTGTTGGGTTCCAGTTACGTTCGTGTTATTACAGTTTTGATTTGTTTTGAAATTTAACTGAATTCGATTTATTGCTGCCTTTTTGAGGCTTCAATTATAAGAGTAATAAATTTAAATCATACGGCGATCAACGTACAGTGCTGTTGCTCATTTCGTGTTCAACATTACCTGCCAATGTAGTTAGGCCCTGCTCCAGTTGCTCAACTTTGTGTTCCACCTTGTCTGTCTTTGCAATTAGGCCCTGCTGCACTTGCACAACTTCGTGTTCTAGCTTGTCTGTCATTGCAGTTAGGCCCTGCTGCAGCAGCTCAACTTTGTCGTCTGTCTTGGCAAGTCCTTCTTGTAACGCCTGAACTTGCATCGATAGTCGTTCGTGGACAGCTTTCTGACAATGCAACAGTCTCTTCAGAGTCCCTTCCACCTCTTGAAGCTTTTCCTGTTGTTGCATCAAAGTGTCATCATGTTCATCCAGCCTGGTTCCATGACAAAGTTGCGAATCTTCAAGGACGGCGACCTGTTTTTGAACTGAAGCGAACTGCTTGATTTGCTGATCCAATACCGACTTAACGTTGTTGCTGTCGTCAATGAGATCATTGACATTTTCTTGCACTAAAGTCAGAAGATCCCCGTCCACAGCATGTCCCATACACAACTGGCACCCTGCAGCATTCAAACAGATGGGATTGTATGATTAGCATACTACTAGATTATAAAACATTAAAGTATACATACCGTTTAGGTCAGTAAAATAAACTCGATTTAGACGGTGTCCGATTCATTCAGTCCAAGGGAATGTCCCTTGAAGAAATTCGTTTACATGTATGCAGAAAGAAATTGCGAAACAAATAATGTTGTTAAACAATTCTTACCGCTTAATGATTTTTTTATGATATCTATCTATCCACTAACTTATAGAGTCATTTTGAGTGCAACTTATATTACACGTCATTTCATTTGTGTTAGGCGGCTGTTTTTTTAATAAGCACACCCCTCTTGGAGGTCAGCTTTATTTAATGGCGCAGGTGTGGGTAAAAATTAATCCTTCGCGAGTTTGTTTCCTCGTTCTTTCGTCCGTTCGTTTAATTATTCATTTAACTCTTCGTTTTTTCCATTCAAAGCAAGAGCTAACGCTTAGCAAAAAGAGTTCGCTTGCTTACCTTTAGTTTGCCAATCATACAGATCTTCCAATGTCTTCTTCTCCTTCCCAGCAGTCAGGCCCAGACATTTCACCAATGCTTCTAGCTTAGCAAAGCAATCATCGAAGTAGGTATCAGACCATCCACTGACGTCAAAATGGCCCCACTTGTTTCGGACATTTTTTTCTTACATCATCAGCAGATGTCTGAGTGAGCGCGGAGAAAATAGGGTTTGGTTGGTAGTAGGCAATTCCCAACAAGTTTAAGATGGCAGTCATGTCCAGCGACTCATCAAAGGCAGAAAACATAGCAAGATGATTCGGCAGGTATATCTTGGCCAGGTCAACTGAACTGTTGATAGTAAAACTGTAGTTTTTTGTCATTGCCAAACAGTACACTGTTGTTATTAGCGTTCTGAAATTTCAGTTTTTTAAGGTGTGGATCGGTATTGGCGTAAGGATAAGTCAGTGTCTTCAGAGTACAGCTTGGGGTCAGGTGTTTGTCCAAGTCGTCATAATGAGTGTCCATTCCTGCTTTGATAACATCTCGCAAAACTGGAGCGACAACTTTGTTCATAGCAATTCCTCCAACAATCCATCTTTTCTCTTCAACAGAGACATTCATCTTTAGTAGAAAGACGAATAAAAAGAAACTAAATTAATCAAAGAATGTGTTTATTACCTGGTATCCTTTTTTTGTAATTGATGTGTGGCCCCCGTGATTCAGTTTTGTTCTGTCGCGGACCAAACTGATGAGATTTTTTGGACTACACTTTACTTTTTGCTGAAAATCGGGGAGAGCAGGGGCAATCAATGGTTCAGTTCGGTGGATATCGAGGGAGGAAATATGTCGAAAAAAAAATACGAAAAGATGACAACTATCTATTTCCTAAAACCAAGAACAGCCAATAAATTTGGGGAATAAGATCCCGTTGCCTTAAAGTGCCCCTGGGAAGAAAATTTCATTTTCCATCTTTTTGCATTTTCGTGTAGAATATGATCTTCTTACTCATGTTACCAAATTTCAATCCTTTACGGCGATTGGAAGTATTTTTTTTTTTTTAGCTCTTTATTCGAGATTTCACGGCCGCCATTACTTGGCCTTGTTCCGGAAGTTAAGGCTCAAATTACGGGAAGTGACGTCATTGGCTCAACACGGAAAATTCCACATGGCTAATTTTCATATGGATTCTACTTCATAAACTGTATTTCTGCTGTTATTTAGTTCGCAACAGCAGAATACAGTTTATGGAAAATACTTCCAATCGCCGTAAAGGATTGAAATTTGGTAACATGAGTAAGAAGGTCATATTCTACACGAAAATGCAAAAAGATGGAAAATGAAATTTTCGTCCCAGGGGCACTTTAAACGCTAGCGACTGACATTTGCACCTAAACTATCAATCTGTATTAGGTGACATAAATGTGTATTTAAAAAGGGCATAAAACGATCTGGGAACACAGGAGACAACATTATGACTATTTTGTTAAACGTTTCCGTTGGGCTGTCCTGAATTACAACACGTTATGGAAATTGAGCTACGATTTAACTATCAAGCGGAAACAAAGGAAATATTTGTAAAATTTCAAGAATCTCTATTATTAGTTTTTCTTTTGAATGACAGGTTTCTATGGCGGGTTCTCCTTTTTACCAGCCATTTACTTAACTGCATAATCACTACACAGTTTGTAAATTTCATTGAGTGGCATATGCACAATGACATTTTTTTCCTATGAACCTAGTTTAACGGCCATAGCTCCCACGAATCTCCTGTAGCTCTGTGGTAGAGCATCCGTACTTGTAATCGGAAGGTCTTAGGTTCGACTACTGATAGTAGCACTCGGAATTTCTTTTTCCGAGTTTGCCTGTGTCATTACTGAATAATACATCATTCTCATTTGTTCACCAGGCTTTAAATATTACATCACATTTACTTTCATTTCGCATATGCCACTCATTGACCTTCCAATCCTGGCAGTATGCAGGATGTTTGTCCCATGACCCTAGTTTAACGGTCTTAGCTCCCACGAATCTCCTGTAGCTCAGTGGTAGAGCATCCGAACTTGTAATTGGAAGGTCTTAGGGTCGACTCCTGATAGGAGCACTCGGAATTTCTTTTTCCGAGTTTGCCTGTGTAATTACTGAATAATACAATATTATTTCCTGCCATTGCGCATATTTACATATATATTAATCTTGTTCCACCTCATGAACGAAATTTTGTTTCGGCGCCAAATGACGCATAAGAGTATTTTTATCCGCATGTTGAGCTTCAACGATAAAAAATAATTTGCTCCCAGTAATCTTAGACAAATGTATAAAACGTTTGGTTGATTCCATACTGCAAAGAAACTTTGTTCCAAGAAGCCAGTTTGTTGCAGACATACGCACCACCATTACTTATCATCAACATAGCTTAGAAAAGCTTTGGTTACAAAGTTTCGTAACAAATTCCGATTTCCTTGCATCGATTACGCCGACCTCTCACGAAAACTTCATAAAGAACGGAACTACCATACACTAACTGTACATATGCGTTATTGACCAAGCGTGTGGTCAAAATGGCTGGATATTGGCCAAGTTCTTTAATTGAGTAGAGGTCCATAAAAACGCGAAAAAAGAAAAAAAAAAAAAAAAAAGAACGATAAAGGATTTATTATATGGCTTGATCTACAAGTTGAAACTACAACAACAAAATAAACAAAACAGAACATGAAACTGTTCTGCTCGGAAAGAAATTCTTCATAGTCGGCCGGTACAAGATTTATTTTCAGTGCATTTTTGGATTAGCATGTTATCATGGAAAACAACTAACTTTATAATGGCTTAAAGGGAGTATACAATTATTGAGTACGAAAAATTTAGATTTTCGCAAGTGCAGGAAGATTTTAATAGAATCCGGCAAACTCGCTATTTTCAGCCGATCGCGTGGTGGCGTAAACTGATAAATATTTTTACACAGTTTTCGGCCAACAATCAATAATTCCTGAATGAAACAATACATTTTGAAATTTTGAAAACATAAGCCGAAAAATAGAGCGGGTAAATCAGAAAACTGGGCGAAAGCTTGATAAGATTTTGTTATTTGCAACAAGCAAGATGTGGCTAAATTAAAAACGTGGGCTTCTTCGGCGAACTTGAGAAAAACACTTTTCTGAACTGCTCTAAACACTTAACGCAACTTTCAGTACGATATGATTTAAATACAGTTATTGCAAACCTAAAGAACTGATCAATTTAGTACTCGACTTGAGACAATAAGTTTTCCAAATACACACAGAACACGCAGAACAACTCACCGATTCAACTCACATTCACTGTTGCTGAAACAAAATTTTTACTAAACCAGGATGATTCCGTTCTCTTTTTTTTCCTTTAGGTAAATGTTGAGAGTCTACCGAACATTTTAGTTACCGTTTTCCCCCAGAACAACGACAAAATCGAAGAAAAGATTGCATTTTTGCTGGGGATTAAACTTTCGAGGCCAAGCGGACGGGCAACGAGTAATCCCGAGCGGGCAAGACGGCTCCATCCAACCTCGAACCTCTCGGGTAGCCAATCACAGCGCAGGATTTGACTCATCTCAGGACCCACTCGCGGAGCCAAAATTAACGGGAAAGTACTCGCATACAGTTAGCATGTAAAGTGGTCTCATGAAAAATGCGTTTATGTCTGGAATTTTAAGATATCCAGCATTTAGTCTTTAGCACAGACACAAATACATGTAAATATAAAATAACTTACGGTCACCAAAAATAACAATTTATTTTAATGCTATGGGTTCTTGCACCGTAATGCGATCCACCACAATAAATCACACTAAAGAGTAAAGAATCTAAAGAGGATGGCAGTGATTTATATCTGCCATTCAGACGTTGAAAAAACAAGCATAAACTTATTTTGTTCTTCAGCTTTTTTTGAAAATTTGATCGGAGAAGTTTAAACAACAGGTTGAGCAGTTCTGAAAGGTGATTACAGATTTGTGGTGGAGATCGCGGGTTGTTACGGATAATCGGCTTTCCCGTAAACGGATGTTTGGTTTTATCAAAAGTGCTGATAAGGTATTAATTTGGCCACCTTAAAAAGATTCGATTAATGACTGACGAAGGGCTAACACTCGAAACGTCAGTACTCGAGTCATTTTACGGTGGCCAAATTGCCTCATATCAACTGTGTTGATAAAACCAAACATTCCTTTCTACTCCCCATCGATGCAACACAACAGTTTCTTTACACACCAACCGCCTTTTTCAAAACGCGGGACTGGATAAAACAAAGTCACGGTCGATCTTTCTATTCAATGTATTTCAACGGTAAACCGTTCACTCATGGCAAATACAATACAGCCATCTTACCTTACTTGCGGACATGTTGTATTTTCTGAGCTGCTTACGAAGAGCGCGTTGCAATTCTTGTGCTACGTCTTTTCCGCCTGCACCAAGACTTGCTCGCCGAATTAACGATTAAATCTTTTCATCTTACCGGGAACATGGTAATGAGTTATTTTTGTTCATTTACAACGCAAAGAAACAGACGCCACAAACAAACTAAAACCAAGTGAATAACGTAGCTTTGGGTGCGATATCAGTTAGAAATCGACTGAAATTAGCATATAATGCGCCAGTGATTTTCAAACAACGCTTTGTGTGGAAGTATATTGCCTTTGAAAAGTAACTTTTTTAAAAGTAGCCATGAAATGTTAGGGAATTCTACTGATACAGCTAATTATACCGTGCTTCGCTTGTGGAACTGAAATTCAAATTTCGAACTTTGCACAATTACGTCTCAAAAGTGAACGGAACTTGTTAAAGGTGTGTGTAGGTGAGAATGAAATGCCTCACTACCATTGCGGTCGACCGTAGAAGCGGAGACGACAGGAATCTGCTTGCGAAGCAGTTTTTTCAAGAACCCTTGTGAATGACCCTTTCATCCTTGTACGAAATTGAATTGAAGACTTGTGACGGTATTTCATGATAAGTCAACTCATCACCGACAAAACTGATCCCAACTAAGTGGGGGGGGACAGGGGGGCGGGAGCCCGGGAGAATAGGGGGCGGGAGGGGTACGGGAGACGGGAGAGGAAAGGGCGGGAGGCGGGAGTTCTAAGAGGACGGGAAGCGGGAGAGCAGTACAAAACGGTGAATTTCTTTTAATGCGTTAGAATACTATCAAAAAAAGAACCCAACAATGTTTTACAATGTTATTTGTCCTCCATTTAGTGTTCTCCGAGGCTTTACACAATATTTTATATCCAAGGGCACACAAAAATTCGTGCTCAGGCGATGAACAGGGTTACTACCGGTGAAATTGTAAACCCTTTCATGGTGTTACGTCATAGCTCATGAAATGTCAAGCGTGGCATGTGAACGCACGTGTGAGTGCCGCGCAAGTTGCTAGAAGTCTCAAAGCGGTGAGCAAGGCGAGCAATTACTCGTCTTGTAAATTTAGTATCAGAGATATAAAAAAAATTCAATGTCGTCAAAAATCATTTTAGTAGTCCTTAGTATTTTTCAGTACGGTAGAGAGAAATCTGGGGCATGGACGACCTTCTTGGGAGTTAGCTCCCAATGACCGTCAATCGGACAGTACTGACTCCGTACTAAAGATTTAGCTGCATGGTGTATGGGAATTTGCGAACAGAATGCTGTTTCAATGAGCACGTGGAGAGTGCAGAGTGGTTCGTTTCACGGCGTCGTTTTTCGTTTTGGACAAGGCAAAATCGATTCCTATCACAATAGGCAGCCAAACAGCATGAGAAGCAATCAGGAACGACTTTATAGAAAAAAGGAATAGGATTAAGAGTAGGAGGAGATCAGTGCAGCCTCCTTGGCACATTCATGAAGACTTCTTTTTGATGAACAGTTTGCCTAATTTCGGACAATTTTTGGCATTTAATGCAGTAATTCTTTCCTCAGAGCAATAGCAACGAGCTTAGAATTCACCACCAGTAACCCAGAGATTTAAACCTTGGATTGAAAGTAGGTCCTACAGTTTCATTTTACCTTTTCCCGAACTAAAAGCAATTTTTTCACGCAGTTTTAGGGAGTAAGGATATCGAGAAAGATATCAAGATTATAATGAGTGTATCAAGTAAATGCGATGGATCCGCAATACGGCGCCAAGAATTAGGCAGACGTACTGAACTCTAACTGGGGCGTTTGGCTGCCAGCTCGCCATGTCCCTATTTGAATTACATGCATGATCCCAACAAATGAATAATTAAGAAATGCAACAACTATTACACTGCACGATGGTCTAAGACTGTTGACACTGAAAGAATGGTTAAACCGTCAAACAAGACGAACATGTTAGTCAAAAATTAAATACAAACAGCGGTTATAAACATAATAAACTTGCGCATTTTAACTGGATGTAGCATATGAGACCCTCAAGTTACATAAAATGCGCAAGTTTATTATGTTTATCACCGCTGTTTGTATTTTGTTTCTGATCAAGCTACGATGGCTCAAGAGCAAAAGTCTTTATGTTAGTCAAAACTTCATTAACTCAGAGTACAAAACCTATCAATAATGTTGACGTTAATAAAAATAAATATAGTAAAAAAAAATGAATAATGAAAGGCCTTCGAATGGTACGTCCTGGTACAGCTTTATGACTAATACGGGTTTTGAAGCCTTCTAATTTACTAGGGGACGGGAGAAACGCAAAAAAGGGCGGGAGGCGGGAGGCAAAGGTACGGGAGGCGGGAGGTTTTGACCCCCCTGTCCCCCCCCACAACTAAAGCGGTTTTTGATCATTCTAGCTTGAAGTACACTTTTTCTGATAATTTATTACAAATACGTAATATAACTTGTCGACCAATATAGAAGACGGATGTGCAATAATAGTGAACACGTCAGTTTCGCTTTCGAAGTGTTGTTTTCACAATTTTCACAAGCGTCTCTATATTTACTATTTTCGTATCAAGGCGTTCATCAGTGTGTGGCTTGGCTTGATTTTCACAGAGAATTGAATACTGGAAAATTGTTTCTAGGATAATGGTAGTGCGGAGGTTGGTTCCTAGATAAAGGTGGAAGGTTGCCCTCAATACATGATGAATTTTGAATTGCCGGATCGGTCAAGTTTTTGGCAAGGCCTGCACCCACAGATAAAACGGCTATATGCTGCCGGAGATAGAAAATTGTGCTCAATCTTCTCGGCCATATTCCGGTTTGGAGGTCCCGCCCGCCGGTTTTTTATTTTTTATTTTAATTTTTTTTACTGTAGTTTTGACACACAAGACCTGATTTCAGAGTTTTCAGTTTATGCCAAAGTTGTGCAAAGAGGTAGTTGTTGTTTGATATTATTATTACTATTCGAAACAAGTATCTATATCATGGAAGAGATAGTGAATGGTGCTCTATCTTCTCTTAGGCCAATTCTCGATTAGGAGTTCCGTTTCTTATGCACTGTAATTTTGACACACAAGACTTGATTTCAGACTTGTTTATACCAAAGTTGTGCAAAGAGGTACTTAATGTTTGGCCAGCACCTCAAAAGGGTCTGGTTGGGTACCTCGACAACACATCATACTTACATCTTTGACTCTGTACCATCAAACAGTTTAAATCGTATGCATATATCTCATGAACAATAAAAACTGATTTGTTACATTAATTTTGATACAAGTCATACCCCCCCCCCCCCTCCTCCATTTCAATGACGGAAGAATAGCACGTTTTACTTTCCATACGAATTCACCATTAATTTTGGGGGAAGTGTCCCAGTTTCATGTTGAAGCACTTATTGTATTGCATAAGAGCACATGGACATTTTATCATTGATTTGTGACATAACCGATAATCAAAATGGACTACACTGAACCCTTCCGGGGGAAGGGAGGGGGGTTGGGGTACTCCAATAAGGAAACTATACGGGTAGGCTCCGGCCGATAGGGGAACCTTTTTCAGGATGGAGGTATACAAAAGGGAAGAGATGTCACCAGTTGAAGTATAGAGAAAACGGTCAATTAAGTAAAGGGCCTATCAAATTAAACTATCTTGAACAGAACCTGCGAATATATAGGCAGTTTAAATTTGTTACGGTAGGTATGTGAATGGGGCAACTTCTCTTCCAAAAATAGTATATAAAGGAACAAGGCGCGGAGCCTCCCCTGAGAATTCTTCATTGAGTAGCCCCCCTCCCCATCCCCCTAAGCACCGAACACCTAAGGCACGCATTCCTGTCACCTGGTGTGTGTGTTAATTATTATTTTTTTTTTTTTAATTTTCTTTTCTCTGTTTTATTTATTTTATTTTATTTTTTTTTTTTGCACTGCGTTACTTGTAAATCACCGATCCTGTCCTACTTCTTTCTGTAAATTCTTGACTGGTAAAATACCTTTTAAAGGAGAACCGTGAAGAAATTCAATCCACACATGTTTTAACACAAAAGCAATTAAAACAAGTTTTATTTCATTTCACAGCTCAAGAAGGGTTCTTCAAAACTTGAGTTTTGAACAAATCTTTCTCAAACTTTTCGAAATTCTAAAACCAGAAAAACTAAAATACCTTGAAACGATCCATAAACCAAACCGATAACGAGGCTGTCATTATGACAAGAAACGAAACAACTAATCTAGTGGGAGAACATGATAATGTTCGTGACAATTTCGTCTAAAATGTGCATGGATCATATTTGAAAACTTAGCATTACTAAAGTTAAGGCTGTCAAGTTAATAAATTATAGAGGGTAAGACTGGTCCTTACGGCAGACTTAAAATATATCGATTAAATACGTTACAGGACCGTAATACCTAAAAGTTTAAAAAAAAATCAAATAAATGAAATTAGTTATCTCAAGTCTTTAACTGGTCTGTAAAAGATCCGGCATCTCTCAGGGTCTTGCCACTGTGGTCTTCAGGCCAAATGTTGAGTTTTAAATTCCATCAATGTCTTTCTCCCAGGGCATTAATGGGACTTTTATTCCTCATTGCCCATCCCAGGGGCCGGGCATTCGTCTACCCCGAGGAATTTGAAGGCTTCGTGATTCCCTCAGTTTCTTACAATGATAAGAGTTTGTCATTACCTTTGTCGAAGAAGGAAGGAATGAGAAGGTAGATCCGCAGAACGGTCACTGGACTTCTTTGGCCTGAATTAGCTTTCATTGGCATGAAGGTATGCCCAGAAAACAACAAATCAACTTATTATGTTTTACTCGGCTGTACCGTGGAACATTTGAACAGGCTAGCTCGTTTGTTCGCGCCCTGGGGCATTTACCAGTATGTTTGCTGGAAATGCTGGAAATGACTGATGCATAACCAGGCTTTACGAGGCTTTCCTGCGAACTCCCGGTTGATGGTATGTATTAGATCCAGAGGGATGAGTCAGATGTCGTTTAAAAAGTGCCCAGGTAAATTGCAATGTGCAAAATTATTTTAGATGGAGTGGTACGCTGATGTTTTCCAAGGTCTTAGTAAGAGGAGAATTATTTGCACGCGAGAAGTGCATGCATGGAGGACGTGGAGCGGGAAGGGAGGGAGGAAGAGTAAGAAGTTAACATGCAAAACGTCTGGCAATCAAATGTTTTAAACACGCTGAAGAAGAAAAGCCGTGCCTTTCGAAATATTGTTATCAATATATTTGAATTTCCCTAACTGGACAATCAGCATTGCATTTTTTATTGGTTCGTTTTATAATATATTGTTCATTATATCCTCTACTACAAGATCCCGTGATTTTATTTTGATGCAATGTTTATCCTTACAAACACAGTTACTGGTTTTTAATCAAATGTTGCAGAGATTTTGCGGAAAGCGCATAATTCACCCGTTCTCATACGGTATTTCTGTTTAGTAATCACAAACGAGTACAAGAAAGCCATAAAGGCTTAATGATTAATAAACAGCCTTATTTATGCCCCACTCAGTCTCGCTTCGATGATTTTTAAACCTTTCCCGGCGTGATGGAGCTAATTGGATAGTTTTAGTAGAAAGACCGCGTGATGATGTCTGGTTCATCTTTAGTCTGAGTTTCAGGCTTTTCGGAGGGAGGGGGGAGGGGTAACGAAGGAAAAGGAGAGAATCCTTCCCTTTCTGCCCCCTCCCCTCAGGAAGGCCTGGTACTCAGGTAAGTTGATTTTCCGTTACGCTACCTGACGTCATACCGGAAGTTGCTTATAATGACATATTGCCGATTAAAATACTCTATTGAACTCGGAACACCTTAGGACTTTTCTCCATCGTATTTCCTCCTTCCATTTCGCGTGTAATCCCTGCTAACTCGGACCAGAATCTCGATCTATAAAGAACTATGAAAGCACCAATGACCTCTTTCCGCCAAACAAACAGTTTTTTAATATAAACTCTGCAGTCTGAAATCGCGCCTTTTAACATGTTAATATAACAATAAAAAAAATTAAAAATAATTTGAGCAAAATGCTCCCCCGTCTCTGCTCCCCCCTACCCCCCTCATTGGGCGCAGAGTCTCTGCAGAGTCCCACCCTCACCGGTCCACCCGCCGAGGGAGCTCCAATAGCCTGATGATGCTGAAAACATCTTATAATAAAATTTCGATATAACGCGCGCGCTGATTGGTTGAAACAGCGTGCTTTATCAAAGTACAGATGCACGGAGCAACGCTGTCACGCCATCAAGCAGATGCACGGCTGACGCCAGATCTGTTCGTTCGGAAAATGAAGTTGGTTTTGAAAATGAGGGTGAATGCGGGGAGAAATAAAAGAATTCTTTATCATAAAACAAATAAAGCAGCCTCGGCCGTGCTCTGTTATGTTGTAAAGCACTTAGGAAGCGGCTAGAGCACTCAAGAAGTAGGGAGAAACACTCGACTACGTCTCGTGTTTCCCCCTAAACTTCTTTCGTGCTCTAGCCGCTTCCTGCGTGCCTTACAAGAGAACAGAGCACATTTGAGGCTTCTTTATTTGATAAAAAAAAGACGCGACAGCGTCTTTCCCTCCCATGTAGGACACATTTTCTTGGAAGAGCACGAGGCACGGCCTCGTTTTGGTGCGAAGCTTGTTTTCGTCCTATAACGTCATAAAATTACTGTTTTCGTTCACAACTCTGACAGAAGTCTTGAACTCGTGGATTTCTTGACATCTTTTAGGTTGATGTCGATTACATCAAGGAAGTTCTTGAAAATGTTTGTCTTAAGGCGGGGGTAAACCTGAAAGGCGTTTCCATGCCGCTTTACAT
The DNA here is from genome assembly GCF_977016875.1 of Pavona decussata. NCBI lineage: Eukaryota > Metazoa > Cnidaria > Anthozoa > Scleractinia > Agariciidae > Pavona > Pavona decussata. The sequence continues at coordinate 771,767 of NW_028145581.1, forward strand.
CGGTTTAATGGAAATATCTCGTTCACGTTTCAAGCAATCCAAAAACTCTCTGCTTTATCCCGTAAATCTATGTTGTTGGGTGTCTTGTGAATTTTTAGGTGAATTTTGGGTATATTTAGGAGGAGATAGTTTTTCTAGACGGATTGGTAAAATTAAGAGAAATAAGAAATATTGAAGATTTAGTGAAGTTTTAAAATTAGAATTTGTAGTTAATAATTAATAGCTGGATACCAAGTTAGTCCACTTGAAACCTGGGGTGCTCTTGCGTGGGTATCAACTGTCTGTTGGTGTTTTAAAAATCATTTTCTTTCTTTTATCTCTTCTTCAAACCTCTTAAAATTCCATTCAAATTCACGTTTACCCCCACCTTAAACGAGTTAATGCCAGTTTATTTACAGCTATATTTAACAAGGCCCTCAGCTCAGGTACAATGCCTAAAAATTGGTGCGATGGTCTTATTACACCCATTTTCAAAACTGGATCTAAAACCGATCCCTCAAATTATCGTGGAATCTGTATTTCTAGTTGTCTTGGTAAATTATTTTGCTCAATTCTCTATTAAAGACTCCTCGAACACGTTCAGTCGCATAACATTCTTCATAAATCTCAAATTGTTTTTTTTAGCAAAAAATCGAACAGCAGACCATGTCTTTACACTACGAACACTAGTAGATAAATATGTCAAATCTAACCAAACAAAATTTTACCGCAACTGTTTCTAATCTCGCAATCTGATTGGCTAAGTTTCCGTTGTCGATAAGAGTCTAGACAACGCTGCTCGCGTCAATCAGCGCGCGGAAATTTTGACAGTTATTGTAAAAATTTTCTTTGACGTTGATATTGTGGTAAAAAAAAATTTTACCAAAATTGTTTCTAATCTCGTAATCTGATTGGCTGATTTTCCGTTGTCGATAAGAATCTAGACAACGCTGCTCGCGTCAATCAGCGCGCGGAAATTTTGACAGTTATTGTAAAAATTTTCTTTGACGTTGGAATTGTGGTAAAAAACAAATCGAATGTGGTTTAGCGTTGTCTGCACTCTTATCGACAACGATATTCGTCATCACAGTGGTCAAAATTTGTTGTGGACTCACGAGGCTGCGCCTCGCGACAGCACAACATTTTGACCACTGTGATGACAAATATCCCCCCGGGGGGGGGTACTCCTTTATGTGACCTTAACGGGGACGTGCGGCCCGATAAGGTATGGTTTTTAGGGTCTTTTGTCTTGAACGGGGTATCTATTTCATTACTTTCTGTCTTAATCAGGGTATCGTTACATGACCTAATGGCTAAAACAAGAAACTAGTGTATTCTTATTTCATTCTAGTCTTAAACAGGGCGAATATCGTTGTCGATAAGAGTGCAGACAACGCCAAACCACATTCGATTTCTTAAGTATACGCATGTTTTGTGGACTTTAGAAAAGCGTTCAATTCTGTCTGGCGCGATGGACTTATGTACAAGTTGTTACAAATCAATGTCGGAGGAAACTTTTATAAAATTATCAAAAGTTTATACTCGAATTCTACGTGTTCTGTTAGAATTGGAAATAGTCAAACGCGATCTTTTCAATACAGTAGAGGTGTGCGTCAAAGCTGCATTTTAAGGCCTCTGCTCTTTAATCTATATGTTAATGATTTCGCCTTTTCGTTCAACAATATTTTGTCTGACCCGTTTGTACTACCAAATGGCACCAAACTCAGCTCATTATATTATGCAGATGACTTAATTATATTGTCACGATCAAAATTGGGATTAAAAAATTGCCTTAACAGTTTATCATTATTTTGCAACTCATGGATGCCAAAAATAAACCCTAAGAAAACCAAGATAATGATTTTTCAAAAGAGCACAAAAAATGCAATTATACCTTTCACATAGGCAATGAATTAATAGATAGAGTACAAGACTACACTTACTCAGGAACTCGCATTTCGTCTTCCGGAAATTTCACACTTTCGGTTGAACATCTTCGACAAAAAGCTCTTCATGCTTTCTTTAGTCTAAGACGACACACTGATTTTAGTACCCTGAAACCTTCCCTTGCATGTAAAATTTTTGACAATTCAGCCAATTCTAACCTACAATAGTGAAGTGTGGGGTGCCTTTGTTAAATCAGATTTTAAGTCGTGGGAAGGCTCCAGAATTGAAAAAATACATTTACATTTCTGTAAACGCTATTTAGAAGTACATAATAAGTCATCCAACGTTGCATGTAGATCTGAACTTGGAAGATTTCCTCTAATCGTTGACATAAATAAAAAGATACTTAATTACGTACACTACCTCCAAGGAAAGGGTGAACATTCTATAGTAAAACAATCCCTAAGAATATCTGATGACCTTCATTATAGCGGTCAAACTAGTTTTTACTCCAGTCTCATGAAGATGAGTGAATACTATAATTTCCCCAACTTTAATTATTACACATTGAATGAAAATAACATCAAACAATATATAGATCTTATGAAAAAGAAATATATCTTGTTGGCACCAAACCCTTCAACACTCACAAAAACTCAACTTTTATTACACAATCAAAAAACAACAAAGGCCCCTCTGCTTACCTAGATCTCACAAGGAAAAACGCTCCTAGGAAAGCATTAGTGAAACTAAGAATAAGCAGCCACAAGCTTTTGATTGTAACAAGAAGATACGACAACATACCCCGTAATGAAAGGGTGTGTAATGTTTGCAACTGTAAAACCATTGAAGACGAAATTCATTTTTTATTAGATTGCCCTAGTTACTCTTCTTTAAGAGATATGTTATTTACTAAAATAGAACCTAGCCTTCCATTTACACGATTATTAGTAAAAGAAGCTTTACTATCGCATATAATGAACTCAACTGACTATTTTATAAACACTTAATTAATTTCATTTGTTTCCTCGTGCTTCGAATTGAGAGATAAACTTCTCTCCGGAATGATTACTTCTACTGTATGAATAGTTTAAAATAAGCAAAGACTTCAGTTACTTTATTTATTTATTTTTTTTATTATTTTTTATTTTATTTTTATTTTTTATTTTATTTTATTCTATTTTGAGTTATCTTAGGAATTAGTTAACGAATCAATAATTAGCTATGAATTTGCAATAGTCATGCAAATAAAGCTTGTTGTTGTTGTTGTTGTTGTTGTTGTTGTTGTTGTTGATAACACATTCGAAAGAATAACAGAAGAAGAAATTGCCAATCTCACACTAGAGAAGCACAAAAACATGGAAGAACAAAGAGACAAATGTAATGATTGGAGACAGGCTAATTTTTCAGGATATTGTTACCTCTTCTCGTTTTATACAGGAAATAGAGCCTTATCACTCGGCGGCCATGTTGAGTTTCAGGAGAATAAAAAGCATTGTTTTTGCACGGCAAGCCTCGCACTCAGCTTTTTATTCCCCTGAGAATCAACATGGCCGCCGAGTGATAAGGCTCTATTGTCTCTAGAGGGTGAATACACGCCTTGCTGTCTATGACAAATGTACGCGATGCCCTCACTGCTTAATTATTCTTTAATTACATTTTCCAAAAATCAATTTAGACTGCAAGCAGTCCCTTTCTGGTTAGTCGAGAGGTCACTCGAAAAATAAACTGGAACAAACGAGCGGAAGGGGGTTTGGGGAGAGGCGAGAAAAAAGGGGAAAGGGTGCTTTTCCGTTGCTGGTGCGATGGGAAATTCGAACGCGTTGGTTACAGTAAAGAGCGCAGTCCCTTTCTTTCCCTTCTCTCCCACAGTCTCTTCTCGTTTATTTCTCCTCGCTCCAGTCTCGACCGCACCCTGTTGACTAACCAGAAAGGGACTGCTTGCAGTCTAAAAATCAATTCGGAAAGTCGTATCAGTGAAACAGAACTTATGGAACAAAAGACAGTTTTGCAATCAGGTATATCCTTCTACCAACGTATTTCAATACGGATCTGTGTTGCCGTAAATGTCTTAGCAGAGAAAACTTCTTCTGATAAACAGGCCTTGTTTAGTTACTTTGCAGCTTGGCTGTTTTAGTGCTTCACATAGACTGGCAACACCGACATCAGTGATCTGATTATGACCCAGATATAGTTTGGTTACTTTGCAGCTTGGCTGTTTTAGTGCTTCACATAGACTGGCAACACCGACATCAGTGATCTGATTATCACCCAGATATAGTGTGGTTACTTTGCAGCTTGGCTGTTTTAGTGCTTTACATAGACTGGCAACACCGACATCAGTGATCTGATTATGACCCAGATATAGTTCGGTTACTTTGCAGCTTGGCTGTTTTAGTGCTCCACATAGACTGGCAACACCGACATCAGTGATCTGATTGACATCCAGATTTAGTTTGGTCACTTTGCAGCTTGACTGTTTTAGTGCTTCACATAGACTGGCAACACCGACATCAGTTATCTGATTACCCGCCAGATTTAGTGTGGTTACTTTGCAGCTTGGCTGTTTTAGTGCTCCACATAGACTGGCAACACCGACATCAGTGATCTGATTAGCACCCAGATATAGTGTGGTTACTTTGCAGCTTGGCTGTTTTAGTGCTCCACATAGACTGGCAACACCGACACCAGTGATCTGATTAGCACACAGATATAGTGCGGTTACTTTGCAGCTTGGCTGTTTTAGTGCTTCACATAGACTGGTAGCACCGGCATTAGTGATCTGAATATTTATCAGAGAAAGACTGGTTAACGTTTTAGACAGTGGTCCTCCAATAAAACCTGCACATTCATTATTCAGTTTAGATATATTCAGCGTTAGCTCGGTGATGAAACAAGAATCTCTTTCTAACGATGCAGAGATCCGTCTTAATCCAGATGATATCGTGCTGGCTTCAATGATTAACCTCTTGATGGGGATGAATGGCCTCTGCTCATACAATTTCATTCCCGAGTCAGCAATTTCGAAGTTCACAGTGTTAAATGGCGGCTGTCCAGACGGCAATGTTTGGTGTCTTGTGCTGGGTTCCTCTTCATTCAATGCACTGATTGTATCGAGAAAAAATGATATGGCAACACAATCTACGTCATTTGTGTTACAAAAATAAATCTTTTCCCCACGAATAGGGTGTTGACGGTAGTAATTTTTACCGAATTCCTTGTCATGATATTCATAGAGACATTTTGCTTGAAGAAGGTGTTCATCACGTTTGTTTGGCGAAACGTGTTTAAGCAATTTTTCCATAAGCTTCCCGTCTTTTTCTTTTGACAGAATACCAGCCATAAACTGCATGACCATTGTAGATACAGTTTCTCCTGGAGGAATTTCCCTCCTCTTTACAAACCAACGGGCAGCTAAATATTCATGAAGAGTTAAGTGAGTAAAACAAAAATGTTTTTTTGTTTGAGAAAAAGACACTCTGAAGGGAGGACCAAAATGAAGGATACCGCTTTTCCTCAGGCTTTCAACTTCTTCGGAACTGAACTTTTTCATTTCTTCCTCCCCGAAAAGGAACCTTTTCTCCATAAGCATCTCGGCTGCAAACTTCGATAGTTCATCCAGAAAGGTTTCGTCAAAATGAGGAACTTCGTTTTTGTTATGTCTTTCCCTGAAAATGTTGAACACTTCAAAATAGAGATCACTTGCTGAGATAGGTAGATCTTCAGTACTCTTTGATTCCTTCAGAACGTACTCCATGTATGAACACATCAGAGCACAAAGCACGGGAATGTGAGCAAAACTGATGAGATTCTCGTTCTTCGTGATATGCCCCAGTACAGTGTTTTTCATGATTTCGTTCTCTCGGAAATACTTCTCAATGTATTCTCTCACCTCTTGTGGAGAAAACCCCGTAATTTCCACCTTCCGATCGAAGTGCATTCCACTGATTTTGTCAGATTCATCAGGTCTTGACGTTATCATAACAGTAGCCTTTCCTAAAATTGTTCCTCTGATTAGTTTGGCACATAGTGCAGCTACCGGCATTTTCTCTCGACAGCTGTTTGGATACCTTTCATGCGTATCGCCAGAGATATAAGCTTGTTGAGAAAATTCGTCAAAACCGTCGAGAATAATCAAAACTTCTTCGGGGTGATTAACAATGTATTCAAAAAGCAAGTCGTTGATATTTCATTGGTCATCTAATATCGAGGAGCGGTTTAAGATCTCTTTCAAGGTAAGCGTTTCTTTCTCTAGTAAATTCAACTGACGAAATGTCAACAAGTACGCAAATTTAAAACTAGGCATTTGCGCGTCTGTAAGTGACAGAAACAACTTATCGTTAGCCCAATCTCGAAAAAGCTTTTGACAGAACAAGGTCTTTCCGATCCCTGCCTTTCCAGTGACAAGAATGGATTTGGGATTTTCGTTTTCTTCGGTGGTGCGAATAAACAATTCTTGACAGTGTCTGACTCGAGTTCCGCTCACTTGACCATACTGCTTGAGATGTGCCCTTCTTTCGGCACCTCCGACTTTAATAGGCTTTCGTCCATGTTGCATGACAAGATTAGTAAATATTTCGTCTGTTTTCATCTTGGCGACAGTAGGAATATCCAACAGTTTGGGTTGCAACTCTGTTTGTCTTTCTATTGATGCTTTTAAGGCTGCTGAGTAGGAATCAACTTCTGAAAAACAAAAGAAAAAGTATAATAATTTAACAGATAAAAATTGTATCATTTAAAAAAAACGCACCTGCCTTCTGGTGCGCAGAGAACTGTATTTAACCAATTAGAGAGCGCGCCATGTGAGCAGAATTTCAAAACGTGATGTGTGTACCAACTGTTTGTGTGCCTCATGTTTCTGTAGAGAAGAGCATCTCTGTATCGAAAAAAACTAACTTTCATACAAGTAAAAGCTTTGTAACTCTATGTGGCAATATGAAAGCTTCATCTAGCCGCCAAAAGGTACAAACTCATCGTTCGCTACCCTGTGATTATCGGCGTACAAGGAAAAATTTTTCAGGGGTTGTGGGGAGGGGGGAAGGTGGATAGAAGTTAATTTCACCGAATGACAGTTGTTGGCCGCTTGTGCAAACAGGACGCGGTGTCCGGGCTATGTAACTGCTATTCATAACAAACAACCAGATGGAGCTGCCATATCGTAATGGGCGGTGTTAACGTTCCGTTTACAGGCTTGCACGATTTTCATGTCTCTGTAAAATCTACTTATTAATGTAAGCCGTCGCGTACGCCGTTGAACTTTCAGACTCTAATCTAGGTAGGCTTTAAGTTGTTAAGTTAAGTAACTTAAGGCATGGAGGATAAAATGTTAATCCCCATCTTACTCCCGCTCCGCGCCGTTCCCCGGCCAAAGAGCTCGTGTCTGGGCGTTTTTGTTTTTGTTGTTGTTGCTTTTTTTTTTTCTTCTTTTTTCTTTCCCTTCCTCCTCGCGAAAAAAATTACTTGAGCTTGACTTGTTGGCATTTTACTGTGTAGGATTGTCGACAATGGCGGACTTTCTTTGAATTTTTTTTTCCATTTTATTTCTGTATTTAACTTAAGACTCAAGTGGGATTATTCTCCACAAAAATTCAATACTTTCTGGGCTGTAAAGAAAATAAATTGAATTGTTTTCTTTGTGGCAAGTTGTTACCAATTCTTTCTACCGGCTTTGGTTGGTTACGCATTCTCGATAAAACTTTTTCCAGTTGCCTTTTCCATGCTTCCAGATGTGGGTGGAGATAAAAATAATTTTGCTATGAATTTCTTTGGTAATTCAAGTCCTTTTCTTTGCCGCCCCAAGCCCCCAAACCCTTCCCGTACGCTCATGCTTGTGATCTGATAAAGAATCTGGATTGACATAATAGTGGTTAAAAGAATTATTTTTCCTTGGCAGCTATATTTTGGTGGGCCTCTTTTCTCACAACGTTGAATTTTTCTGTTTTCGTACGAAAAGTTGATTTGTTAGCTTTAAGTTATCTTTGTGTTACTTTATCGGCTTTATTGGTTTCTACAGCGCTTTGATTTATTTAAGGTGTCTAATCTGAAAGACCTATTTGAACATTGCTTGAGAAGCATAGATAACTGGGGCGATCTCTCATCATTCGGAGATTGTTTCCTCGGCAGGTTACATAAAACACAATTCGGATACGTTTCAAATTTCTTTAATCATGCCTCAACCAAGGGCGCATTTGTCAGTCATCTTGGATTTTTTTTTTTCGATGTTCAAAAATGACTTGTAGCGCTTCCAGTACTATGAATATGCAGAGATTATCGGATAAGTGGTGCAGTAGATATGTGAACTGCTTAATCGTTCCGAGTTCGAGTCGCAGATTGTGCATTAGTTTTCTTTCTCCTTTTGAACAATCGTTTGTTTTCGTTTTGGTTTCCTTTTACTTACAGTCGACTGAATTCATTAACACATCAAACTCGTGTGAAACAATATTATCCCCATTTATTTTATAATTTAATTATATAAACTAAATTCGATTTTGATACAACATTACGGCTTTATAATGACGGCTAGTTGGGAGAAAAGATATTCCGTATTGTGCGGAGCCGCGAAGCGACGAAACCCAATACGGAATATATTTTCTCCCAACTCCGTCATTACAAAGCCGTAATGTCGTCTCAAAATCGAATTTAGTTTTTTTGTGGCGATACCAAAATTTTTTTTTTGAAGAGAGTAAACGGATAAAGTACAAATCGTGCGCTGATTGAAAGAGAAATTATTACTTCAGTCAAACTGTAGCCATGGTAATATCCGTACGCGAAATGTTTTCTCGGGGCGGGTTTTTTGAATTTTTGGCTTTAATTTTTACCTTAAAACAAAGAAAATGCAAAAATTTACAGTCGATATAAGTACCTACCATTGATGAAATAGACGAGCAAGTAGGTTTAAACATTTTACCAGCAAATTTTAGTGAAAATTTGTTACCGCCGAGATATAAACAACAACATGAAAACAGTAATGAATAAACCTCAAAACCAGAAGCAAGAATTAAAAAAGCCACCATACAAGTACCAATAAATGTAAAAAAGAGTATTATTATCCTAGCTTAGATGCCGTTGAGATTTAAAACTTTGAAATAAAACAAGCGGCGCTTGCGCCAGCTACGACAAGAAGATCAAGTTGACAGACCCGAACCATGAGAGACAACGCGACAGAGTTCTTGAAGCACTTTTTACGCGGGATGCCCTGAGGGGCATACCTTGTCTAAGAACGGGTCGATTTCTTTTTTTTTTGTTTTCTTCGTCGTAGCCACAAATGTGTACATTAATTTATTCATTAAACTCTCCCCTCTCCTACTCGGGATGTATTGTTCTGATTGTCTTCAACAACAGCAGGCCATTCAAAATCCATTCTTGTGGCTTATATCGCGAGGGAGGGGACCCACTCAGCGCTACCTGTGTGACGTCAACGCATCATTTGATATATTTATTAAAAACCGATTAAATTGTAGCGCCATATTGTTAACATGTTCTGGACTCAAGTGTGCCGTTTTCAAACGGAAATTTCACCATTTTAAAGCAATGAATCGAAAGAATAACTTCTAACAAGCACCCGACATTTAAAACGGTGGAAATTGGTGAGTTCCTGGCGAAGGAATCGTGCTTTGTTTGACAGTCTTCGACCACGACGCGAGACTGAAAAGAGGTCATTGAGAAGCTTACGTTATCGTCATGGAATTCCCGCAATTTCCCTTGAAACCTTGAGTAGCGTAACACAAGGCAAACAACGTAACGCCATCGTCGTGACTCAAACGATTCCATTAGCAAGGATAGTTTTATCAATCGGCGAAGCATACAGTTGGAATAAATGAATCAGCCCCAGCATCACGCGTAATGCCAGTATAGCAGGCATCTTGTTTTCTTCATGGTAGCCACAAATCGGTACATTAATTTATTCATTAAACTCTCCACTCTCCTACTCAGGATGTATTGTTCTTATTGTCTTTAACAAAAGCAGGCCAATCAAAATCCATTCTTGTCACTTATATCACGAGGCAGGGGACCCACTCACTCCCACCTGTGTGACGTCAAAGCGTCATTTGATATATTCATTAATCTCGGATTAAATTTGTGGTGCCATATTATTAACATGTTGTGGACTCAAGGGTGCCGTTTTCAAACGGAAATTTCACCATTTTGAAAAGGTAAATGGAAAGAATAACCTCTTAGAAGCACTTGACATTTAAAACGGTGGAAATTGGAGAGTTCCTGGCAAAGGAATCGTGTTTTGTTTGACAGTTTTAGACCACGATGCGAGACTGAAAAGAGGTCATTGAGAAGCTTACGTTATCGTAATGGAATTTCCGAAATTTCTGGTGAAACCCAGACCCTGAGTAGCGTAACACAAGGGAAACCACGTAACGCGATCGTCGTGACTCAAACTATTCCATTAGCAAAGATAGTTTTATAAATCTGCGAGGCATACAGTTGGAATAAATGTATCTCGCGTAAATGCCACTATAGACATCTTGTTTCTAGAGATAAGAGACACCAGAAAAGAAACTTTCGGCGAAGAATATGAAATGACTGAAATAAGTGAAATATAGTAGGGGCATCCAACAACTCATTTCGATCTCTTAAATTGTTTAGAAATTCGTATTTGCATTTAAAAGGAATCCCACGTTCTTTTCGGTGAAGCGTCAGCTCAAAGTTTTGTAACATTGGTATAAACTAATGCCGTTGGTTCCCAGACGGGCAAATACCTCGCTAACAATACCAAATGACGCTCAGCCAGCTGTCAGCAACAGCACGTAAATTCAGGGGCAAAGGTTCCGTTACCTTAAACTATTTTGCGACTTAACCTTTCAACTAAAACATCCCAAGAGATCAAACTGTATTAGCTTACACAAAAATGACTCTATAAGGCAAAAGGAACTGTTTGTTTCACTGACGTCATTCTTCATCAGGTGATCTCCATTTATTCTTGAGAAATGAATGCAAGAGTTTGAATGATTTTCAAACAGTCCACAAGCAAAATGTTCCAAATATTGTCTCGTTTGTTACCAGCTCGTTCTGTAGTCTTTAAGAGACATGTTTGTGTAAGTTAATACAGTATGATCTGTTTGCACGCTTTAGGACAGTTGTAGGACAATTGTAAAACCAAATTAAACAGGTCCTTCTGGAGATAGACCTCTATATACGTCTATTTCTAGTTAGCTAACCTGGCTTGACATCCTTCATTTTAAGGCTTTCAGCTCCTTGATCCAAGTTTTCCACCATGTCTGTCACTGCAGTTAGGCCCTGCTTCAGTTGCTCAACTCCGTGTTCTACCTTGTCCGTCCTTGCAGTTAGGTGCTCAACTTTGTCGTCTGTCTTGGCAAGTCCTTCTTGTAACGCCTGAACTTTTATCGAAAGTCGTTCGCTGATGGCTCTCTGACAACGGGAAAGTCTCGCCAGAGTCTCCTCCACCTCTTGAAGTTTTCCTGTTGTTGCATCAACGTTTCATCATGTTCATCCAGCCTGGTTCCGTGGCAAAGTTGAGAATCTTCAAGGACGGCAACCTGTTTTTGCACTGAAGCGAACTGTTTGATCACTTGATCCATTACCGACTGAAGGTGTTTGATGTCGTCGATGAGATTATTGACATTTTGTTGCACTAAAGTCAGAAGGTCTCTGTCCACAGCATGTCCCATACACAACTGGCGCCCTGCATACAGTATGAAGGGATTGTATGATTAGCATAATATATTGAAGTATTCATACCTTCGATTGCAGTAACATTAACTCTACTCTGAGGGTGTCAGATTCATTCAGGCTATGCAAACGTGCGTTTGAGAAATAACCTTTCCTCAAATGCAGAAAGAACCGTTCCTAAACAAATCGTTTTAAAAATTATTATCGCTTAACATATTTTTATATCAATCTATCTACTAAGTTGTAGAGCACTGAGTGTAACTTTTATTAAACGTCGTTCCAGTTCAAAGTTCTTATTTGTGTTAGCCGGCTGTATTGTAATTAGCACATTCCTCTTTTGGGTCAGTTTTAGTTAACTGGGAAAGCGTGGGTAAAAAATAGCTTATACTTTCGCCCATTTGCTTAATTTGTTTTCTCGTTCTTTCTTTCGTTAGTTCTATTATTATTATATTATTCAATTATTCGTTTTCTTCGTCCATGCAAAGGAGAGGTTAACGCTTAACAAATAGAGTTCGCTTGCTATACCTTTAGTTTGCCAATCATACAGATCGTCCAATGTCTTCTTCTCCTTCCCAGCAGTCAGGCCCAGACTTCTCACCAATGCTCCTAGCTTAGCAAAGCAATCATCGTAGAAGGTGTCAGACCATTCACTGACGTCAAAATGGCCCCACTTGTTTCGGACATTTTTTCTGACATCATCAGCAGATGTCTGAGTGAGCGCGGAGAAAATAGCTTTTGGTTGGTAGTAGGAAATTCCCAGTAAGTTCAAGATGGCGGTCATGTCCAGCGACTCATCAAAGGCAGAAAACATAGCAAGATGATTCGGAAGGTATATCTTGGCCAGGTCAGCTGAACTGTTGATAGTAAAACAGTAGCTTTTTTTGTCACTGCCATGCAGTGCACTGTTGTTATTAACATTCTGAAATTTCAGTTTTTTAAGGTGTGGTTTAGTGTTGGCGTAAGGATAAGTCAGTGTCTTCAGAGTACAGCCTGGGGTCAGGTGTTTGTCCAAGTCGTCATAATGAGTGTCCATGCCTGTTTTGATAACTTCTCGCAAAACTGGAGCGACAACTTTGTTCATGGCAATTCCTACAACAATCCATCTCTTCTCTTCATCAGAGACCATCATCTTTAGTACAAAGACGGATAAAAAGAAAAAATTAATCAAAGAATGTGTATATTACCTGGTACTAATAGTATATTGTTTTTTTCATAATTGGTGTGTGGCCCTCGTGATTCAGTTTTGCACTGTGGCGGACAAAAACAACAATATTTTATTTCACTAAACTTGACTTTTTGCTAAAAATCGGGGACAGCAGGGGCACCCAATAGTTCATTTCGGTGGATATCAAAGGGGTAATATGTTGACAAAAATACGAAAAGATGACAACTACCTATTTCCTAAAACGAGGAATAAAATCAAATTACTTAAAACGCTTGCGACTGACATTTGCACCTAAAGAATCCGAGCACATCAATCTGTATTTGCTTACACAAATGTGTCTTTAGAAAGGCCAGAAAACGATCAGGGAACACAGGACACAACATTATTACTATTTTGCTTAAATGTTCGCTCTCCTGACTTAAACCATGTTACGGAAACTGAGCTTTAGTTTAACTATGAAACCAAAAGGAAGAGAACGTTTATAAAATTTTAAGAATCGACAGTGATTGTTCACGAATCACTGAGAAATAGCTCTGTTATCAGTTCCACTTTTTGACAATACGTTTCTACGACGCGTTTTTAGACTTTTTTACGGCCATTTACTTAACTGTAAAATCACTACACAGTTTCAAATTTTAAGCAAATCTTTTTGAACTAAAGTTGCTTTTTCCTTGCAGCCTTCGCTGTCTGCTTACTTGCAGCATTACTAATACTATTATTAATAAATACTTCTGTCCGCCGGTTTACTTTTTTCGTAGAGTTGCATACATAATTCTTCATTCTCCTTCAAAAGGTAATCATATGAAATTTACCATTGCGCGATTGCGCGCTGATTGCGGATATTGACTTAATGATTACGAAAGGTGTTTGAATTATGAATTTACTTGTGTGAGCCGTGCTGGTAACTAACTTGTTTACAAAAAAAGCTATTTAATTCGGAAAATACTGATGAATTGTGAAATGTAGCTGACTGCTCGCTGACAGACTTTCATGTGCTAGTATATTTAACAATTAGATTATGAGCTCGAGGTTTCTATCGCGTGATAGTTGATTCGGGCTTTGCCCCCACGCATAGAAACCGAGAACGAATATGCTAATTGTTTTAGTATAAATCTACTGTAGTATAAATCTACTAATCTGCTGGTTACTTGGAGGTCACATGACATCTAACAATGAAACTCTTGCCTGTCAACATTGCAAAATCCATGACGCCCTATCCCTAACCCTAACTCGGCTCCGATGCGGGAAACATTGAGATTCCCGGGAAACAAAAGTTTAAAACTGTTTCCCTTGTGACCAGTCATTTTAAAAGTGTTTAATGTTTTAAATTTGGCAACTTCAGAAAAAAGTCTTCATATTTATTCGATTAACAGTCAACTTTCGAATAAGAGAAGACCTCCAATAGGTGCCCACCCTTAAAGCCCAAAAAGTTAATAAGCGCCCTCGCCACCCTCTCCCAACAAACAACATTTCTGTACCAGCCCAGCGTGAAGTAAGAGGGACGTCAGTTATGTTCCGAAATTGGTTTTAGAACTCGGTAGTCAAATATGAGCTTTTATATTGTCTATGGCTTGTTCATGTTAGCTTTTGTACTTTGTTTTGTCTTGTTGAAGCAAAACAAACTTGTTCAGTCCCTTGTTTTGTTATTCTTTAATATTGCCCTCGCTTATTCAAAAAATAATAAGCGTCCACCCTCATTGACCCAAAATTAAATAAGCGCCCAGGGCGGTTAATCGAATAAATACGGTAGTTTCCTGTTGGTGAAACTGCGAAATGCCAACCAAGTCGGCAAATGTCACAAACGTTTACTAATTATACGATTTTTGTAACAGCTGATGGTCTCCTCGATGAAGTATCAATGTTTTTTTCGTTTGCTACAATTCAATCAAGCAGTGCACATTCCACAACCATCAGAGGCAGACATTTTTAGACTGTCACAAAATTAATTCAATGAAATTAACATATATATTAATCTTATCACGCATGAGAAGATTTTCATTTGTTTGTTGAGCTTCTACGATAAACGCTAATTTGCTTCCAACAATCTTAGATAAATGCAAAAACACGTTTCGGTCTAAAACTCGAAAGTTTGATTCCATACTCCAAAGAAACTTTGTCCTAAGAAGCCAGTTTCTTTCAGACATTATTAATAGATACGCAGTCGACCATCACTTATCATCAACACAGTTTCGAAAAGCTTTTGTATCAAAGTTTCTAAAAAAACGCATTACCTTGAATCGATTACGCCGACGTCTCACGAAACTTACTATTATAAGACGAGAACGGAACTACCATACACTAACTGTACGTGAGTCTTGCATATTTGATTGACGGAATGCGGGAAACCGCTTGCATACAGTCAGCATGTAAAGTAGTCTCATGAAAAATGCATTGATGTTTGGAATTTTGCGAGCCGATTACTTAACTATCCAGCGTTTAGTCTTTATCACAGACGCAAATACTTGTAAATATAAAATAACTAACGCTTACCAAAAATGACAATTTATTTTACTGTGAAGTACAACGCAAATGCGATCCACCACAATAAATCACACTAAAGAGTAAAGATTCTAAAGAGGATGACAGTGATCTCTGTCTGCTATTAAAACAATCATCAACTTATTTTGTTTAAGTGAACATTTTTGCATACTAAATATGCGTTCTTCGGCTTTTTTTTTTTTGTAAGATTTGATCGGAGAAGTCTAAATTGACAACAAGTTGAGCAGAGATCGGCCGGTTCTCCTGCAGAATCCAAAGAAAACAAAGTTCTGAAAGTTGATTACAGATTTGTGGTCGAGATCGCGGGTTGTTACGGATAATCGGTCTTCCCGTAAGCGGATTTTTGGTTTTATCAAAAGTGCTGATAAGATATTAATTTGGCCACCTTAAAATGATTTTCGAGTGTTGATTCTGACGAAGGGCTAACGCTCGAAACGTCAGTACTCGAATCATTTTACGGTGGCCAAATTACCTAATATCAACTCTGTTGATAAAACCACACATTTCTTTCTACTCCCCACCGATGCAGTACAACAGTTTCTTTACACACTAACCGCCTTTTCGAAAATGCGGGACTCGAACAAAGTCACCGTCGATCTTTCCATTCAATGTATTTCAACGGTAAACCGTTCACTCATTGCGAATACAATACAGTCATCCTACCTTACTTGCGGACATGTTGTAGTTTCCGAGCTGCTCACGAAGAGCGCGTTGCAATTCTTGTGTTACGTCTTGTCCGCCTGCACCGAGACTTGCTCGCCGATTTAACGATTAAATCTCTCCATCTCACCGGGAACAGGCTAATAAGTTATTTTTGTTCCTTTACAACGAAAAGAAACAGACACCACAAACAAACTAAAACCAAGTGAATATAACGTAGCTTTGGGTGCAATATTAGAAATCGACTGAACTTAGCTTTAATGCGCCAGTGATTTTCAAACAACGCTTTGTGTGGAAGTATATTGGCTTTGAACAGTAACTCAGTTTTTTAAATAGTAGCCATGAAATTTTAGCGAATTCTACTGATACGGCTAATTATACCGTGTTTCGCTTGTGTCACTGAAATTTAAATTTCGAACTTTGCACAATTACGTCTCAAAAGTGAACGGAACTTGTTAAAGGTGTAGGTGAGAATGAAATGCCTCACTACCATTGCGGTCGACCGTAGAAGCGGAAACGACAGGAATCTGCTTGCGAAGCAGTTTTTTAAGAACCCTTGTGAATGACTCTTTCATCCTTGTACGAAACTGAATTGAAGACTTGTAACGGTATTTCTTGTTAAGTCAACTCATCACCGACAAAACTGATCCCAACTCAAGCGGTGTTTGATCATTCTAGCTTAAAGCACACTTTTCTGATAATTTATTACAACTACGTAATATAATTTGTTGACCAATATAGATGACGGATGTGCAATAATAGTGAACACGCCAGTTTCACTTTCGAAGTGTTGTTTTCACACTTTTCACAAGCGTCTTTATATTACTATTTTCGTATCAAGTGGGGGGGGACAGGGGGGTCAAAACCTCCCGCCTCCCGTACCTTTGCCTCCCGCCTCCCGCCCTTTTTTGCGTTTCTCCCGTCCCCTAGTAAATTAGAAGGCTTCAAAACCCGTATTAGTCATAAAGCTGTACCAGGACGTACCATTCGAAGGCCTTTCATTATTCATTTTTTTTTACTATATTTATTTTTATTAACGTCAACATTATTGATAGGTTTTGTACTCTGAGTTAATGAAGTTTTGACTAACATAAAGACTTTTGCTCTTGAGCCATCGTAGCTTGATCAGAAACAAAATACAAACAGCGGTGATAAACATAATAAACTTGCGCATTTTATGTAACTTGAGGGTCTCATATGCTACATCCAGTTAAAATGCGCAAGTTTATTATGTTTATAACCGCTGTTTGTATTTAATTTTTGACTAACATGTTCGTCTTGTTTGACGGTTTAACCATTCTTTCAGTGTCAACAGTCTTAGACCATCGTGCAGTGTAATAGTTGTTGCATTTCTTAATTATTCATTTGTTGGGATCATGCATGTAATTCAAATAGGGACATGGCGAGCTGGCAGCCAAACGCCCCAGTTAGAGTTCAGTACGTCTGCCTAATTCTTGGCGCCGTATTGCGGATCCATCGCATTTACTTGATACACTCATTATAATCTTGATATCTTTCTCGATATCCTTACTCCCTAAAACTGCGTGAAAAAATTGCTTTTAGTTCGGGAAAAGGTAAAATGAAACTGTAGGACCTACTTTCAATCCAAGGTTTAAATCTCTGGGTTACTGGTGGTGAATTCTAAGCTCGTTGCTATTGCTCTGAGGAAAGAATTACTGCATTAAATGCCAAAAATTGTCCGAAATTAGGCAAACTGTTCATCAAAAAGAAGTCTTCATGAATGTGCCAAGGAGGCTGCACTGATCTCCTCCTACTCTTAATCCTATTCCTTTTTTCTATAAAGTCGTTCCTGATTGCTTCTCATGCTGTTTGGCTGCCTATTGTGATAGGAATCGATTTTGCCTTGTCCAAAACGAAAAACGACGCCGTGAAACGAACCACTCTGCACTCTCCACGTGCTCATTGAAACAGCATTCTGTTCGCAAATTCCCATACACCATGCAGCTAAATCTTTAGTACGGAGTCAGTACTGTCCGATTGACGGTCATTGGGAGCTAACTCCCAAGAAGGTCGTCCATGCCCCAGATTTCTCTCTACCGTACTGAAAAATACTAAGGACTACTAAAATGATTTTTGACGACATTGAATTTTTTTTATATCTCTGATACTAAATTTACAAGACGAGTAATTGCTCGCCTTGCTCACCGCTTTGAGACTTCTAGCAACTTGCGCGGCACTCACACGTGCGTTCACATGCCACGCTTGACATTTCATGAGCTATGACGTAACACCATGAAAGGGTTTACAATTTCACCGGTAGTAACCCTGTTCATCGCCTGAGCACGAGTTTTTGTGTGCCCTTGGATATAAAATATTGTGTAAAGCCTCGGAGAACACTAAATGGAGGACAAATAACATTGTAAAACATTGTTGGGTTCTTTTTTTGATAGTATTCTAACGCATTAAAAGAAATTCACCGTTTTGTACTGCTCTCCCGCTTCCCGTCCTCTTAGAACTCCCGCCTCCCGCCCTTTCCTCTCCCGTCTCCCGTACCCCTCCCGCCCCCTATTCTCCCGGGCTCCCGCCCCCCTGTCCCCCCCCACTATCAAGGCGTTCATCAGTGTGTGGCTTGGCTTGATATTTTCACAGAGAATTGAATACTGGAAAATTGCTTTTGGGATAATGGTAGTCCGGTGGTTAGTTTGTAGATAAAGGTGGAAGGTTGCCCTCGACACATGATGAATTTTGAATTGCCGGATCGGTCAAGTTTTCGGCAAGGCCTGTGCCCACAGATCAAACGCCTATATGCTGCCGGAGATAGAAAATTGTGCTCAATCTTCTCGGCCATATTCCGGTTTGGAGGTCCCGCCCGCCGGTTTTTAATTTTTTGTTTTTTATTTTTTTTTACTGTAGTTTTGACACACAAGACCTGATTTCAGAGTTTTCAGTTTATGCCAAAGTTGTGCAAAGAGGTAGTTGTTGTTTGGTATCAGTTGTTACTATTCGAAACAGGTATCTATATCATGGGGGAGATAGTAAATGGCGCTCTATCTTCTCTTAAGCCATTTCTTGGTTTGGAGTCCCGTTTCTTTTGTACTGAACTTTGACAGACAAGACTTGATTTCAGAGCTGTTTATACCAAAGTTGTTTAAAGAGGTACTTAATGTTTGGCAAGCACCTCAAGAGGGTGTGATTGGATCACAACAACACGTCATACTTACATCTTTGACTCTGTACCATCAAACAGTTAAAATCGTAGGCATATATCTCATGAACAGAAAAAAAACTGAACTGCTAAAGTAATTTTGATACAAGTCACGCCAAAAATTGATTCAAAATGCTACAATCTTGGAGAAGGCAAATAAAATTAACACCCTTCCCCCCCACCCCCCCCCCCCCCCCCCATTTCAATGATAGAAAAAAAGAGCACTTTACTTTGCTCGCGAATTCATCATTGATTTGGGGGGAAGGTGACGAAATTCTTCGTTCCAGTTTCATGTTGAAGCACTTATTTCATTGCATAAGAGCACATGGACATTTTATCATTGATTTGTGACGTAATCAATAATCAAAATGGACTACACTGAACCGTCCGGAGGGAGGGGGATGGTGTACTCCCTGTGAAGAAACTATACGGGTAGGCTGAAATCTTTAACACGGTAAAAATCCATCAGGTTTTGGTACAATATAAAATATAACAACATAACAATATTTAATAACAATAAATGTTTCTAAAACGTATTGCTCATAATTACACTAGACTACACCTGTTTTCCATGAATGCCGTGTATCTAACTTAATTAACTAAAATCAGGAGCCATAATCAGGGATGGAGACCGCAAGCGTATGGTTCACGCGTCCTTATAAAGGAAATGGATCCCTCTAACCTTACTAAACTACAGCATTGGAGACAACTCCAGCAAATTCTCCTGCTGAGTAGAAAACATTTAAAAACCTTACACAGCTTTCAGTACAAATATAAAATATTCTCCGCGATGCTGATATATATAAACTGAAATTTTATTTGAGAAGTCAGTTTCAACCATTTATTTGAACACAGTCAGTACGTGAGTCAGTACGTGACCGTGTAGCCGCGCGATGCGGTTCCAGTTGATACCCACAATTTGACCCTTGCTCACCATAGAGTCTCCAGTAGCTCAGTGGTTAGAGCATCCGACTAGATCACGGAAGTTCGTGGGTTCAAATCCCATCTGGGACTCGGATTTTTTTCCGAGTCTTCGTTTCTCCCTAATTCACATTTAATATCCTGTTGTTGTTGTTGTTGTTTCTCCGTTAAGTACAGTCATTTTACGAGTGTTAATAAGCCGGACAAAGTTTAGCATAAAAAAACTTTTAATGCCGAGTGCCTGTGAAACAGGTAACGGTTAAACAAGTTAGGGATTACCGAGCGAAAGGTTAAAAAGAATCCAGTTTATTGGCAGAAATTACGTAGTCAAGCTAAAAGCTGTTGAGCAGATTTCGTTCACAGATCAGTGCCAAATTTTTCAACATCGGTAAGAAGTAAATTTCTCGATATCTTCTTTTTGCCGAAAAGCTTACTGCTTCTTATGACGGCTGTTGGCTTACTACTTCCAAAAGTATTACACGTAGGACTTGTTGATTTCTATGGTCACCCAAGGGACAAGAAACACGTGCTTATCTGTTTTCAAACTCTTTCTTTTTTTCAAGTTCGCGGGATAAATTTCCTCAACATCAAACTAGCAACTTTAACATCAAAATAAGCTAATAATTCGCAAAATGACTCCGGCAGAACTTAAGAACTGAAGAGGTGAAACAAAACTACTAGCAGACAAACGACAAGTTTTCATGCATTTCTGCGGGAGTGAAAACAAATATTAAGCTAAAGTGACAGAAGAGATTTTTTACCTCATTTTGAAGTACGTATCTTGACTAAAACCCAGGACCAATCCAAATGTTCCAACTCGGTGTCGGTCACAGTGAAATGCATTCTCTACTGAACTGTTTTATATCCCGGCATCAGTAAGAGGCTTTGTTTATAGCCTCAGTAGAAACCGGCTATAGTTTTACGAATGTGAGAAGGTATAATTTTTTTAGGGTATTTTTTTCCTGGTTAGAAAGTCCATCCATGTAGTAGATTGTTGTCTTGCTTCTTCCTTTGCATGGCCACGGAACTGTATTCCAAGCAGCAAAAAGCTCTTTTTCCAGTTCAACATGAGCAAGAAAACAGTGAAAGCTGACAGAGCTCAATATGGAGATTGCGAAAACTGCGTAACAACTTTGCAGCATCATAACTTTCAACAACTGTTTAGAGTTTCTCCAACAACAAATAACTGAACTTTAGACATTTTTTCGGGTACTATTTGAACCTTATCATACTGGCAAAAGTGATGTGGAAAGCAGCTGAGAAAAAATTCACTCAAGTTAAAAAGTCCTTACGTGCCTGAGTACATATCCGTAAAGTGTAAGCTTTTTTTCATTCATTCAACTGTGGCAACGCACGCAGCACCACCGTTTTGGCGCCTTTTTGACTTCACTGTGAGAGTCATGTGATCAATAAGGCCGCTTATTCCAACTTTCCCCGTCTTCTTTCAATTATTATTATTATTTTTTGTTTGTTTTTTGCAAATCTTTATTAACTTCAAAAGAATTACAATATTACAAGCATACGAATGAATATTGATGGTAGTACAGTTCATTTGACAGTATTTTCTAAAAAAGTTATTATATAATATGGATTTGCGTTATAAACTACACACATCGCACGGCACATAAAACTAGAAAGACTGCTAAATCCGAAAGTAACGAGGGTCGCTACTATCGGAACTTTACGGTATAGTGAAGGGTAGGGAAAACTGTCATATATTCCCTTGAACAGCACCTGCCAACATATAGGCAGTTTTTTTACGGTAGATATTTGAATGGGGCAACTTCTCTTTCATAAATGGTATATAAAAGGGCAAGGCGCGGAGCCTCCCCTGATAATACTTGAGTCCCCCTTCCCATCCCCCTGAGGGCTGAGCGCACGCACTCCCGTCCCCTGGTGTCTATGTGGTAATTATTACTTTTAATTTTTTTTTCTTTTTTTTTTTTTTGCACCGCGTTACTTGTACATCACTGATCACTTTCCACTTCATTTTGTAAATTCTTCACTGGTAAATAACTTATGAACCTTTTAAACTAGCTTATGATATTTTGTCTTTCTAGTATGAGCTGTTATTTTGTAATTAAAATAAAAGTTACAAAAAAAAAAAACACCTCGAAGGAGAACCGTGAAGAAATTCAATCCACACAAGTTTTAACACAAAAGCTGATAAAACATAATAAAGTTTTATTTCATTTCACATTTCAAGAAGGGATACTTATTTCAAAACTTGATTTTTGAACAAATCTCTCTCAAGCTTTTCGAAATTCCAAAAAACAGAAAAACTAAAATACCTAGAAACGATCCATAAACCAAACCGATAACGAGGCTGTCATTATGACAAGAAACGGAACAACTAATCCATTGGGAGAACATGGTAATGTTCGTGACAATTTCGTCTAAAATGTGGATCATTTTTGAAAACTTAGCATTACTAAAGTAAGGCTGTTCACAGGTTAATAAATGATAGAGGGTAAGACTTAGCCTTACGGCAGAATTAACAGAAAGTAAAAGTTTAAAAATATTAAATAAATGAAATTAATTGTCTCAAGCTTCTTACTGGTCTGGTAAAGATCAGGCATCTCTGAGGGTCTGGATGGGGTTAACTGACAACTGACAAATAGCATAAAATTTAACCGACAACTGACATTTATACTCGCTTGTGCTGACAATCGACAAAAGACCTGCTACTACGTTTTTTGGCTAATAATTGATATATTTTATACCAAATCACCAAACAAACGTGTTGTATAAACAGCAGCAGAGTAGGGCGTCATATTTCATACTAACAATTCACATTAGTTAAAAGTATATTTGTAACATGACTCAAATTTACGCGGAACGCGCTCTAGCAATATATTGAGTCTATACCATGTCCGCTCGTTCCGGCGTAATAAAGGCGATTGCTAGCTTTTACCGCGTTGATTCGGATACGGCATTTGAACGACACCGAAGCCGTATTCCAATCAATTGCGATGAGTTAGAGACAGTTCAGTCTCTAAAGAAGCATCTGTTGTCATTTCTTGGGCTGAGAGAACTGGCAATAAAATTCGGACTTGGAGAGTTTGATTTAAAACTTTACCGCACGGCACCGAGGCAGGGAGGAAGAAGCAAAAATTTTGCGAAAATTACTGATGGTCAGTCATGTGGAAAATGGACCTGCCAAGCTCGGTGGAGGAAACAGGATTGTATAAATGCCAAAGAAACGATTGTTGTTGCAAAAATGTAAACACAAAATTAAACTCTCAGGGTCTTGTCACTGTGATCTTCAGGTCAAATGTTGCATCAATGCCTTTCTCCTAAGCCATTAATGGGACTTTTTCCTCATTGCCCGTCCCAGGGGTCGGGCATTAGTCTACCCCGGGGAATTTGACGGCCTCGTGATTCTCTCAGTTTCTTTCATGATAAGTTCATCAGGAAAGACAATCAATTTGTGATTAACTTTGTCTAAGGAGGAGGAAATGAGAAGGTAGATCCACAGAACGGTCACAAATCAACTTAATATGTTTTACTCGGCTGTACCATGAAAAATTTGAACAGGCTAGCTCGTTTGTTCCCGCCCTGGGGCTTTCACCAGTATGTTTTAAAAAAATCCTAGTACTTTGGAATAGGCCCGAGGGGGACTGGAGGACGTAATGCTGGAAATGACTTATGCATAACTATGCATTACGAGCCTTTTTTGCCAAGTCCCGGTTGATGGTATGTATTAGATCCAGAGGGATGAGTCAGATGCCGTTTACAAAGTGCCCAGGTAAATTGCAATGTGCAAAATTATTTTAGATGGAGTGGTATGGTGATGTTCTTCAAAGGCTTTGTAAGAGGAGAATTATTTGCGCGCGCGAAGTGCATGCGTGGAGAACGTGGAGCGCGAAAGGAGGGAGGAAGAGTAAGAAGTTAAAAGCGGCTGCCTGTAAGAATCGAGAACTGCATTTCAGCGACCACTTGGTCGAATTTCTGATATTTCGCCTGAAGATACCCTTGAATTAACTATTTTCGAAAATCATATTTTTAAGTTCCAAGGTATTTTATTTTTTGAGAAAATTGCGAGAGTTTGAAATGCGGCCTAGGTGCGGTCACGGGCCGATGAAAACCGCGAAAATTTAGGTCAAAGGACGAAGCACCGTTCACGGTGCAAAATAACCCAATGAACTTGAAATTTTACACAAACCTAGACCAACCATCTCACAAGAAAATTAATACAATAAACATTTCAAACTCGCTGGCTGCTTTCTAAAGCATGCAGATTTGTGTACGCTACTCAAAATGGCCTCGTAACTAATGCCTATTTTCATTAAAATAAAAGTGTTTCTGGTATGTCATTCTTTCTAAATTAAATCTCATATCTCGAAAGACGAAGAAAAGAACTTTATTTGTTCCAAGTTTCAAGCTCTGATTCAAACTCTTTCCCACTCAAGGAAGATCGAATATGCGTGCGATACTTGCGGCTCGCAATTCACGTCACGAATTATGAGAACAGAACCGATTCACAAACACTTGACATCTGGAGCTCGTGAATGATTCCAAACATCACATATTAGGCCCTAAAGCTAATCAGATTGACTGAAGACAGCCATTCAATGTTTTTCGATCCCAGATTTCTTTCCTATTCTGCTCTAAAATAATATAGTTATTCCGGTCAATTAGCATATGAAACATGCGCCACAAATTTGCATACCATTTCGATGTTGCAGGAAAAAGTAGTGCAAATCAAACTTTACAGCTCCTTTAGCTTCTTAAATGAAGCAGTCGATCAGTAAAATGGAGAAAAATGTGTGACTTTGTTCCTTCCTTGTTGTTTTGAGTGTTCGTTTTAAGCAGCGACGGCTCAAATCAATAAGCTAGCGTGACACTGAACAACTGTAACTCGATATTCACTTCGCTGATGTGGGTAACGCCCACGTGATCTTGGCCAGGCAATCCTGCGCGTACAGGGCGCTTTTAGAAACTGTAAATAGTGAAAATTACTGCTTGTGGGCGAAGCTACGACTACCCTGGTGATGAAAACCTTGTCAAGCTAAAAGACTGTACAAGAGATGCGAGCCGCCCTAGCCCATCTTGCCAGCTTTGGTTGTTGTTGTTGTTGTTTTTTTTTTTTGCAAAAAAAATTCAAGTATCAGTGTCATTTCGTTTTTTAACTTACAGTTATACAGACCCTGGAACGTCATTTTTTTCGTGAAAAAAAAAAAAACCACCCATAACCACCTTCCTCACAATTAAAAATATAAAATCTGTATATTTGAGAGCATAGTAGTGAATTTCCCACCGACCACCAACCCGACCTCCCCCTCCCCCCTAGCAATAAGCGTCAATAATGCTGTGGTTATTGTTTACTTTCCTAATGACCGTTTTCTCGCTGCTCCTGCCAGTTTTTTTCATCTCCGTGAAAAAAAAAATAATAACAGGAAATCTGAAATTGGGAAATGTATAGGCGAAATACGGCCCTCACCCGCACGTGCTAGTGATAAGGTAGTTACGGCCCTCACCCGCTTGCGCTAATAAGCTAGTGTTCGTGGTCATCATCAGACAGACCAAGGCTGGCAAGATTCCTATCTTCTCGGAAATTGAAAGAAACTGGCAGGAACAACGAGAAAACCGGTTTAGGAAAGTAAACAATAACCACAATTGACGCTTATCGCAAGGGGGGATGGGGACGGGGGTGGGGGAGGTAAGGTTGGTCGGTGGGGAATTCACTACTCTGATACCCTCAAAGTTAAAAATTTTATATTTTTAATTGTGGGGATGGTGGTTATGGATTTTTTTTTTTTTTTTTTGCGAAAAATCGACGTTCCAGGATCTGCATTACTGTAAGTCAAAAAACCAAAAACTGACACTAATACTTTAACGTCGAGTTTTTTCGCGGAAAAAAACAAAGCTGGAAAGGTGGGCTCTCAGATCTCTTGTACAGTCTTTACGCTTGACAAGGTCATCATCACCAGGGTAGTCATAGCTTGGCCCTCAAGCAGTACTTTTCTGAAAGCGCCCTGAACGCGCAAAGTGCCTGGCCAGGATCACGTGCGCGTTACCCACATCAACGAAGTGAATATCGAGTTACAGTTGTTCAGTGTCACACTGGCTTATTGATTTGAGCCGTCGCTGCTAAAAACGAACACTCAAAACAACAAGGAAGGAACAAAGTCACACGTTTTTCTCCGTTTTACTGATCGACTGCTTCATTTAAGAAGCTAAAGGAGCTGTAAAGTTTGATTTGCACTACTTTTTCCTGCGACATCGAAATGGTATGCAAATTTGTTGCACATGTTTCGTAGGCTAATTGACCGGAATAACTGTATTATTTTAGAGCAGAATAGGAAAGAAATCTGGGATCGAAAAACATTGAATGGCTGTCTTCAGTCAATCTGATTAGTTTTAGGGCCTAATATGTGATGTTTGGAATCATTCACGAGCTCCAGATGTCAAGTGTTTGTGAATCGGTTCTGTTCTCATAATTCGTGACGTGAATTGCGAGCCGCAAGTATCGCACGCATATTCGATCTTCCTTGAGTGGGAAAGAGTTTGAATCAGAGCTTGAAACTTGGAACAAATAAAGTTCTTTTCTTCGTCTTTCGGGATATGAGATTTAATTTAGAAAGAATGACATACCAGAAACACTTTTATTTTAATGAAAATAGGCATTAGTTACGAGGCCATTTTGAGTAGCGTACACAAATCTGCATGCTTTAGAAAGCAGCCAGCGAGTTTGAAATGTTTATTGTATTAATTTTCTTGTGAGATGGTTGGTCTAGGTTTGTGTAAAATTTCAAGTTCATTGGGTTATTTTGCACCGTGAACGGTGCTTCGTCCTTTGACCTAAATTTTCGCGGTTTTCATCGGCCCGTGACCGCACCTAGGCCGCATTTCAAACTCTCGCAATTTTCTCAAAAAATAAAATACCGTGGAACTTAAAAATATGATTTTCGAAAATAGTTAATTCAAGGGTATCTTCAGGCGAAATATCAGAAATTCGACCAAGTGGTCGCTGAAATGCAGTTCTCGATTCTTACAGGCAGCCGCTCTTAACATGCAAAACATCTGGCAATCAAATTTTTTAAATACGGCGAAGAAGAATAGCCGTGCCCTTCGAAATATTGTTATCAATATATTTCAATTTCCCTAACCTTACAATCAGTCTTGCTCTTTTTTATTGGTTCGTTTTACAATGTATTGTTGATTATATCCCCTACTACAAGATCCCGTAGTTTTATTTTGTTGCGGTGGCTGTCATTACAAACACAGTTACTGGTTTTTAATCAAATCTTGAAAAGTTTTCGCGGAAAGTTCTTGAGCGCATAATTCACCTCCTCATACGGTATTTCTGTTTCCAAGTTTATTTATCGTAATTTATCAGGAATGGAAACAGTCGGGGGGACGCAAGGGGTTTCTGTACGATTTTTATTGGTCATTAGCTTTCATTGCATTTGGTGGC
This sequence comes from Pavona decussata, assembly GCF_977016875.1. NCBI lineage: Eukaryota > Metazoa > Cnidaria > Anthozoa > Scleractinia > Agariciidae > Pavona > Pavona decussata. The sequence goes on from NW_028145581.1 coordinate 799,106, forward strand.
TTCTAAAGAAGCCGTTGTTGGTGTCTAGTGGTAGTTCTCAACTCAGTACATATTTCCAGCGAAATAGCTCTTGGTGAACTTCACCTGGAGTCTCTCTATTGGTCGGGAAGCTGCTTTATAGCCTTGCTCATCCAGGAAGGCGGGCGACTCTCCAAGAAACAACCTGAAACTGACGGGAGTAACGACGCGACAACCACCGCCTGTTACTATCAGACATTTCTTCAGCGAAGAGCCAAGACCCGCATTTATCAGCTCCTCTTCACCAGCGAAGTATGGAGTCCCTCAGAGATCTGACGGCAAACCAGGAAAGATCGCTTGCAGTACATCGTGATGCATGGTAATCGTCTCGTTGCAGGCCAGCGGCGATTTTAAGCTCTTCTCAAATAGTAGAGCGAGTCTTTCTCTGCATTCCTCGGCGCGAAGCGGATCGACAGATCTGTTCTCAAATGCGGAGATGAGTTCTTCTGGCAAGTGATCGGCCGGCTCCCACGTGTTCTGTTCTGGAGAATAATGCTTCCACTGAACAAAGTACGCCGTTTCGCGGTCTTGAATTCGTTTTGCGACTACTGTGAGTAACTCACAAATGAGAACAAGAAAGCCATTAAGGCTTAATAATTTCCTTTGTAGCTGTAGCACTTGATTTCCAGGTATTTTTGGCACAAAATCAAAAAAAAAAAAAACCTGAAAGAAGTCGTTGTTGTCGCGGCACAAAATGTAGAAATGGCGTGCTCAGCCAATCAGGAGCAAGTATTTTCGTCGCTCAACCAATCAGTAGTGAATAATTTTGCCCTCGTTGAAAATAAAAATTAGAAAAAAATGCCCTCTATTTCGACCAATCAGCATTCAGTAATTTTGCTCTCTATGTTACAGAGCTTGCAGCACGTAAAATAGGGAAAATTATTGATTGTTGCTCGAAAACGTATTAGAGTAGTAAACGGCTAACAAGCTGCCTAAATTGGTAGGAGTTGCGCTCAAGTTAACAAAGAGAGAAAAATTCACCGTTGTTTGCTCATGTTCTCCACAAAACCTTAAATTAGGTTATTTCAAGTTGTTGCTTTGCGGAGAACGGCAAGACATGTACTTAAATTTAAAATTCACGTGCGGAGCGATTGTTTTTGTTCAAATGTTGTTGCTGCCGCCGTCGTTGCTTAACAGGATTCCCAGACAAGTTCGGCGCGGCTTGGATAAAAATATTTGAAAAATCATCACTGTGTCAATATTGCTCCTACTAAATAATTCTGGACCGATTGTATCGAGAATTTGATAAACGATTAAAGCATCTGTGTAAAGCTTTAAACACGTAATGTAAAGAAAAATTATCAATTGCGCCTGGAAGAAATCATTTTCGTTTACAAATGATCTGTAATCGGCCTTCGAATCACGTAAACATGATATTTTCTGCGAGGGCAAGATAGCTTTCGTGGAAAAATGTTTGGAAAATCAAAACTGTGTCAATTTTTCTCCTATAGTAATAGTCCTAGTCTCTAAATAACATTTAAAAAATACTTTTTGGTGTTTGGTAGAATTATTTCAGAGCTTTGAAACATGTGTACGTTTAAAAACACGTGGGAGCCGTTTGGTGCGAATGAAAAAGCACGGCCACGAAACAAATTTTTCAAAATTGACTTGCCCCAAATATTGGTGGTATCGAAAGCGATTGAAGTGTCTACAATTATAATTCTGAAAGTTACAATAGCTGATCACGAACTGGTGATAAAGGCAAATGTGAGGCTTCTTTAAACTTACTTTTCCAGCCGGCCTGCTCTAACTTGCTATCCGGATAGTCGGACAGTCGTGCCAGTGAAACAGAGCTCATTGTGCAAAAGACAGTTTTGCAATCAGTTATATCCCTCTACCAAAGCACTTCAATACCTGGTCGGTGTTGTCGTACCTGATTTAGCAAATATAGATTACTTCACGGAAAGTACGGGCGTACGGTGTTTACGCACGAGCTGTTGACGTATCAGAAATCGAACGAGTGAGCGCAGCGAACGAGTGAGATTTCTGATACGAAACAACGAGTGCATAAACACCGTACAAAGCACTTTGAATGCTGTAATTTGTTTATTTTATACAAACTGAGATTTTTTCGTGCTGAACAGGTTTGGTAAACATGTAAACATAGCTCACAAGTGTTTTATTGTTATAATGAAAGTACACGAAAATATCACGTTATTTCAAAAATGCGTTTTCGAGTGCAGTGATTGTCAGACGTGTACTTGAAAGGCCTCCTTTTTCCGCCATGGTTTTCATCAAACTGTTCAATTTGTTCTGACCCATTTGCACTTGATTTAAACCACATTTTTTTTGTTTTGTTTTGTTTTGTTTTGTTTTGTTTTTTGACGAAAGACTTTTTGTGGAATTTATTTCGAGAAAGTATGGCGCACCAGGTTTATTCATCGCGTCAGGTCGCTTTTCGGAATAAATCTTGTAAACGGCAACTGGATCTCTTTCGGGTGGACCGTTTGATGGTGCGAAAGCCTTCGGTTTAACAGCTCCTGACATTACGAGGTCAAGCTCCTGTTCTAGTTTTCGTTTGCCTTTCAGAATACTCTAAGTATTCAGTTCCGTCAGCTTCCATGTGAAGTTGCATTTCGCCTCAAGTCATCTGCCGATGTTCTTCACAGCCTCTCAAACCAAAATGCACCGAATTGAAAAGCCACCCTGTGTTTAGCAAAGCTTCGGCATTTGAGATTCCGAGTAAATTCTTTTCGTAAAGGCATTTCCTTGCTTGATCAAACGCAATGTCTTCCATAATATTATACTCGCTGAGTACTTGTGTTCTTTTAAATACCGGCTAGTTTTTGAAATCAACCCTCGAAGGCTTGATGGTTCATAGTCTTGGCCATCTTTTCTTTTCCCACTAACAATGAATTCACTAACGCTCTTCTCTTCTGGTTAAATTTCTTCAATTTTTCTTTGTTCGTTTTTCTCCAGCAGAAATGCGGTAAGTAGCTTCACACCCCGCTGCATTTTTGCTCTAGTGTTTTATTTTCTTGGTCGTTAATAAGCTTATATTCTCCGCCGGATGGGTTTATCCAAAGGTTTAAACCTACTGTCAGAACATTGAGCCACCAGTGCCAGAACATTCAGCCATCAGTAGTTGTTTATTGGAATGTTTTAAACTCGTCTAGAAATGTCCTGCGAAAAAGCTGAAATCCCGGCAAGCGAGAAATTTAGAGCCGTAGAAAAGCTAGCGCAATCGACAAAGATACGCCAAAGCTACCAGGTTCATTCATTCATTGAAAATGTTGATGCGTTTTGACAGCCGCTTTCTGATTGGACGAAACGGATTTCCCACGTGTGAGAAAGTCGTTTCGCTGTTGCCATTGGCTGCGAGAATTTCCGAACCGGGTTTTCAACAGATCAATTCTGTCTGTAAATCTCAGTATATATGAAATAAAGAAAAATCCTTTTCGATCGGATTGCCATACAGGGATACTGTGGTTTATTTGCGGCCTGGTTGTTTTAGCGCTTCACATAGACTGGCAACACCGACATTAGTGATTTGATTATAGTCCAGAGACAGGGTGTTTACTTTGCAGCCTGGCTGTTTTAGTGCTTCATGTAGACTGGCAACACCGACATCAGTGATCTGATTAAAACTCAAATTTAGTGTGGTTACTTTGCAGCCTGGCTGTTTTAGTGCTTCACATAGACTGGCGACACCAACATCAGTGATCTTATTAACACCCAGATGTAGCGTGGTTACTTTGCAGCCTGGCTGTTTTAGTGCTTCATGTAGACTGGCAACACCGACATCAGTGATCTGATTAAAACTCAAATTTAGTGTGGTTACTTTGCAGCTTGGCTGTTTTAGTGCTTCACATAGACTGGCAACACCGACATCAGTGATCTTATTAACACCCAGAAGTAGCGTGGTTACTTTGCAGCTTGGTTGTTTTAGTGCTTCACATAGACTGGCGACATCCGCATCAGCGATGTTATTATTAGCCAGATCTAGTGTGGTTACTTTGCAGCTTGGCTGTTTTAGTGCTTCACATAGGCTGGCAACACCGACATCAGTGATCTGATTATAATCCAGATGTAGTGTGGTTACTTTGCAGCTTGGCTGTTTTAGTGCTTCACATAGGCTGGCAACACCGACATCAGTGATCTTATTAACACCCAGATCAAGTGTGGTTACTTTGCAGCTTGGCTGTTTTAGTGCTTCACATAGGCTGGCAACACCGACATCAGTGATCTTATTAACACCCAGATCAAGTGTGGTTACTTTGCAGCTTGGCTGTTTTAGTGCTTCACAAAGACTGGCAACACCGACATCAGTGATCTGATTAGTACCAAGATATAGTGAGGTGACTTTGCTGCTTGGCTGTTTTAGTGCTTCACATAGACTGACAAAACAGGCATCAGTGATCTGATTATTTGACAGAGAAAGACTGGTTAACGTTTTACGCAGTGATCCTTGGATAGAATCTACACATTCATTATTCAGTTGACACAAATGCAGACTTAGCTCGGTGATGAAACAAGAATCCTTTTCTAACGATGCAGAGATCAGTCTTAATCCAGATGATATAATGCTGGCTTCAATGATTAATCTCTTAATGGGCAGGAATGACCTCTGCTCAGACTGTGTCATTTCTGAGTGAGCGATTTTCAAGTTGAGGGTGCCAAATGGTGGCTTTCCAGATGACAATGTTTGGTGTCTTGTGCTGGGTTCCTCTTCATTCAATGCACTAATTGTATCGAGAAAAAATGATATGGCAATACAATCCGCGTCAGTTATTTCAATAAAACAAACCTCTTCATCATGAACAGGGTGTTGACGGTAGTGATCTTTAGCGAATTCCTTGTCCTGATATTCATAGAGACATTTTGCTTGAAGAAGATGGTGATTTCTCTGTCGGGTGTTTGATGAAAGCTGTTCAAGCAATCTTTCCATAAGCTCTCTGTCTTTTTCTTTTGACAGAATACCAGCCATAAATTGCGAGACCATTGTGGATACTGTTTCTCCTGGAGGAATTATCGTCCTCTTTACAAACCAACGTGCAGCTAAGTATTCCTGAAGAGTTAAGTGAGTAAAACAAAAATGTTTTTTTGTTTGAGAAAAAGCCACCCTGAAGGGAGGACCACAATGAAGAATTCCGCTTTTCCTCAGGCTTTCAACTTCTTTGGAACTGAACTTTTTCATTTCTTCCTCGCCAAAAAGGAACTTTTTCTCAATAAGCAACTCAGCTGCAAACTTGGACAGTTCATCCAGAAAGGTTTCGTCAAAATGAGGAACTTCGCTTTTGTTATGATTTTTCTCAAAAATGTTGAACACTTCAAAATAGAGATCGCTTGCTGAGATGGGTAGATCATCAGTACCCTTTGATTTCTTTAGAACGTACTCCATGTATGAACACATCAGAGCACAAAGCACAGGAATGTGAGCAAAACTGGTGAGATTCTCGTTCTTCGTGATATGCTCCATTACAGTGTTTTTCATGATTTCGTTCTCTCTGAAATATTTCTCAATGTATTCTCTCACTTCTCGTTGAGAAAACCCCATAATTTCCACCTTCCGATCGAAGTGCATTCCACTGATCTTGTCAGATTCATCAGGTCTTGACGTTACCATAACAGTAGCCTTTCCTAAAATTGTTCCTCTCATTAGTTTTGCACATAGTGCAGCCACCGGCATTTTCTCTCGGCAGCTGTTTGGATACCTTTCATGCGCATCGCCAGAGATATAAGCTTGTTGCGAAAATTCGTCAAAACCGTCAAGAATGATCAAAACTTCTTCAGGGTGATTAACAATGTATTCAAAAAGCGAGTCGTTGATATTTGATTGGTCATCTAATATCGAGGAGCGGTTTAAGATCTCTTTCAAGGTAAGAGTTTCTGTCTCTAGTAAATTCAACTGACGAAATGACAACAAGGACGCAAATTTAAAACTAGGCATTTGCGCGTTTGTTGGGAACAGAAACAATTTATCGTTAGCCCAATCTCGAAAAAGCTTTTGACAGAACAAGGTCTTTCCGATCCCTGCCTTTCCAATGACAAGAATGGATTTGGGATTTTTGTTTTCTTCGGTTGTGCGAATAAACAATTCTTGACAGTGTTTGACTCGAGCCTGAGTTCCGCTCACTTGACCATACTGCTTCAGATGTGCCCTTCTTTCGGCATCTCCGTTTTTAATAGGCTTTCGTCCATGTTGCATGACAAGATTAGTGAATATTTCGTCTGTTTTCATCTTGGGGACAGTAGGAATGTCCAACAGTTTGGGCTCTAACTCTGTTTGCCTTTCTATTGATGCTTTCAACGCTGCTGAGTAGGCATCAACGTCTGAAAAAAAGTATAATAATTTAACAGTTAAAAGAGTATATCATTTAAAAAATGCGCACGTGCCTTTTGTTGCGCAGACAACTGGACTTAAGGTTACCGTATACCTTGAGGGGTGTCTCGCGTCCAAGCGATGTAGTGCATCCAGTTTTAGTAACTCGGGCCGTAAGGCGGCACGAGTTAAGTTTTCGGTCTTATTTCTTATTTCGGTTGAAGGCGCCGAGTTAGGTAATCGGGGAAGGAGAGTGGAGGGCCCCGAACTCCCTCATGTTTTCTCTCTTCTTTCGCTTCCCCACTCTCTTCGCGTTTGCGAATGATTGCCCTTAGCGTAAGGAGGGTTCTGTAGTCGTTAGAATTCAGATCATTTTCTTTTCTAGTTCTCGCCATTCAATCTACAACAGAGATATAACCCACCTTCCTCAAATTTGTATTTAGCCTCGTACAGTTCAATTACTAATTACTACCTGAGAGTATATCAGCGCAGAGGCGCGAGAGTTGGTACGCGGTACGGCATGCATCCATGATTAGAGCAAGAGGAGGTTGCTTGAACATGATGCATTCGGTTTCATCTGATTGGCAAATTAGCGAGGGTGACAGTTGTACAAGAAATCATGAACCTTTGGAAGGTTTGTCTTGTCGCACGAGCAGCACGCGAATGAATTCAACTCCGCGCAAGATGATGTAGATGGAGGGCATGGAAAACGCGAATGCAAAATCGAAACAGAAAAGTATAGTGAGGTTTTATAGCTTTCTTCGGGACCTTCGCAAGATGCTGCAGAACACTCAGAAAACTTAAAGAATACCAAAGATTCGAATGCAGAACTCACCGCAAGCAACGAGAATGTTTCACAGCAGAAGAATGGTCATGTCGAATCGAACGATCGATCGCAAGTACACACTAAGGAAGAGGGGAAAAGAGAGAAAGTTTCTGACTTAGTGAACGCTTGGAATAATAGTACAGCAGAGGTGCTCGATGTTTAGGTGAGTAGGATCCATTAACCTGTTTTAACTTTCAAAGGTCATTTTTAAGAAATGTTGAAGGCCACGTTTGAGAAAACTGCTGCTCTTTATCTTTTATTTTAATGTCCGCCACAATTAGACTTAACTTTCCAATTTGACTTTCGTATTAGAAGGTTTATAGAAATGTAATCGGTGACAAGATCGCTATCGTGTCATACGTAGTCCTGCAATGACAATTTTCGTTTTTGATTCCTCTGCCGGAAAAATCCTGAACCTTCATGGGTTATCGCGCGGAGCATTTTCATTACAAAACGCGAAAGAAGGACAAGAAGGCACGTTCAAAAAAATTGGCGTGCCAATGAATACATCATGTATGAGAAATTATGCGAACGTACTTGCAATTTTTTCATTAGTTTTTGAATTTGTTTAAGAAGGAAACCGTTTTGTCAACAAACGCCTTGAATTTGTGTCCTAGAGCTGACAGAGCTTTGTTTTGCTAAATCATGTTTCATATCTTTGGTACATCTGAGTAAAAGAATTTGAGCTAATATTGATAAGTTGACATCAGAGTGCTTACGTCAGTGTATGTTAAATTTAGGGGATTAAAAAATTGGGGTCATACAGATAAATATCTGACTCACGATTAACATTGAAACATAATCAATGTACAAATGGTTTCTGTCTCCAAATCAAAGGTGAAGACGTCAGGATTAAAGCCCGGGAATATGAAACACGTACAAGGTATTCTACTTAACAAATGTCGTTTTTTTCCTGAATGTCATTCGTTCTGCAAATAATGCAATTATATCTGGATGTTACTTATTTCCTCACTATATCTCTGTATCTATCGATTTGGGGGCGTTAACGATGCTGGAGGTTATCAGTGCTAAAAGATCGTAGGCCCACGCGAGTTTAAGCTGGTAACAGCTATAATTCTTGTTTGATACAAGGGTTCAGGTATTTACATTTTAAGCCGGACGCGCTACATCGCTTGGACGCGAGACCCCTCTAAAGTTATAGGGTAATCTTAATCAATCAGAGAGCGCGCCATATGAGCAGAATCTCAAAACGGGATGTATGTACCAACTGTTTGTGTGCGTCATGTTTCTGTAGAGAAGAGCACCTCTGTATCGAACAAAAATGAGATTCATAAAAGTAAAAACTTTGTAACTCTACATGGCAATATGAAAGCTTCATCTACCCAAAAGGTTTCCGGTAAAAACCCATTACTTGTTACCCTGTGATCATCGGCGTACGAGCAAACATTTTTCATGCAGGTGTTGTGGGGAGCGAGGCCCAGAAGTTAATTTGACCGAATGAAAGTTAACCTGTTGGCCGCTAGTGCAAACAGACAGCGGTGTCCGGGCTATGTAACTTCTATTTATAACAAGCTGCCATATCGCAATGGCCTGTGTTAACGTTGTGTTTACAGGATTGTACGATTTTCACGTCTCTGTAATATCTACAAATTTAATGTAAGCTGTCACGTACCCCGTTGAATTTTCAGTCGCTAATCTAGGTAGGCTTTATCAAAGTGCATAGTCTATCATTGCAAGTGGTTAAGTTAAGTAGCTTAAGTCATGGAAATTGAAATCTTCATCCTCATCTTACTCCCTCTCCTCGCTGGTCCCCAAAGTGCACGTGTCTGAGCGCCTTTTTGTTGTTCTTGTTGTTGTTGTTTGTTTTGTTTTTTCTTGCCTTCCTCCTCGAAAAAAAAATACCTTAGCTTGACTTGTTGGCAACTATATTCACTCTATATTGAACTCTTCTTTCATCTAAGTTCCTCTGTGTAGAATTGTCAACTATGCTGGAATTTCTTTGAATTTTTTTTTTTTTTTATTATTTTACTTCTATATTTAACTTCCGACTCAAGTGAGATTTTTCTCCAAAAAATTCAATACTTTTTGGGCTGTAAAGAAAATAATTGAATTGTTTTAACTGTGGTTGTTACCAATGCTTTCTACCGGCTGTTTGCACTTGCCTTTTCCAGGCATCCAGATAGGGTGGTGAGAAAAATAATTTTTGTTGTGAATTTTTTTGGTAATTCAAGTCCTTTTCTTTAACATAAAATGCAAGGCTGATACTACGTGCTACGTGCTACGTACTACTTTGCCGCCCCCAGGCCCTCATACCCTTCCCGTACGCTTACGCTTGTGATGGCTGATAAAGAATCTGGCTTGACCAGATAGTGATTGAAAGAATTTATTTTTCCATGGCTATTATATTTTGGTGGGCGTTTTTTTTCACAACGCTGAATTTTTCTGTTTTCGTATGAAAAGTTGATTTGTTAGCTTTAGTTATCTTTATGTTATTTTATCAGCTTTATTGGTTTCTACAGCACTTTTATTAATTTTAGTTTTTTGAAGAGACGTTTAATTAAAGAAATTTTGAACATTGCTTGAGATGCATAGAAAACTGCGGCGATCTCTCATCATTCGAAGATTGTTTCCTCGGCAGTTTACATAAAAGACGTTTCTAATCCTAATCCTAATCAGGGGCGCATTTGTCCGCCACGTTGGATTTTTTTTTTGTTTCGATGTTCAAAAACGTCTTGTAGCGCTTCCAATACTATGAATATGCAGAGAATATCGGGATAAGTGGTGCAGTGGATACGTGAACTCGTTCCAAGTTTGAGTCGCAGATTGTGCATTAGTTTTCTTTCTCCTTTTGTACAATCGTTTGTTTTCATTTTGGTTGCCTTTTGCTTCCAGTCGACTGAATGCATTAAACATTAAACCCCTGTGACACAACATTCTCCCCGTATATTTTATACTACAATTATGACTGAAATTAGCGAAATGTAGCAGGAGCATCCAACAATCCATTTCGATCTCTTAAATTGCTCAGAAATTCGGATTTGGATTTTAAAGGAATCTTACGTTCTCTTCGGTAAAGCATCAGCTCAAAGTTCCGTAACATTGGTATAAACTAATACCGTTGGTTCCCAGATGGGAACCAACGAAGCTCAGCTAGCTGTCAATAACAGCACGTAAATTCAGTAAAAAAGATTCCATTGTCCTAAAACTATTTTGCGAGTTAAACCTTCAACAAAAACATTCGAAGAGATCAAACTGTATTAGCTTACACAAATATGACTCTAAAAGGCCAACAAACGAACTGTTTGTTTCACTTTCGTTTTTATTCATCCTGGGATATCCAGATTTTTTTGAGAAATGAATGCAAAAGTTTGAATGATTTTCAAACATTCAGCAGTCAAAAATGCTAAAAAAAGGTGTCTCCTGTGTTCCCAGATCGTTTTGTAACTTTTTAAAGACAAGTTGGTGTAAATTAATATGGTATGACCTGCTTGCACGCTTTAGCTGAAAAGTTAAGATGCAGAAAGTGTTAAGAAACCAAATTTAAAAGCTCTCAATTTGTCGGTTTAACAAAAATGCTAGCGAAACCATTTCCTTTTTTTTTTAACACCATAGTTGCTTCAACGAAAACGAAAAGAATTAGTTTTCCAGTGTTACGACATTTTCAACTGACATTTTTTTTTTAAAATAAATTCTGCTCGAATTTCTGCCGAGGTGATCAGATGTCCACCGAAATGAACCATAAGGTACCCCGATTATTACTATATTTGTAGTTTCATCTTCAGAAATTGCTAAAACAAATTATACACTGGTTCATTTGGTGATAAACCCTTAAATTCGTCACTTTCTAGTTAGCTAACCTGGTTTGACATTCTTCATTTTAAGTCTTTTAGCTCCTTGATCCAAGTGTTCTACCTTGCTTGTCATTGTAGTTAATCCCTGTTCCAGTTGCTCAACTTTGTGTTCTACCTTGTCTGTCATTGTAGTTAGGCTCTGCTCCAGTAGCTCAACTTTGTCGTCTGTCTTGGCAAGTCCTTCTTGTAACGCCTGAACTTGCATCGATAGTCGTTCTTGGACAGCTTTCTGACAATGCAACAGTCTCTTCAGAGTCCCCTCCACCTCTTGAAGCTTTCCCTTTTGTTGCATCAAAGAGTCGTCATGTTCATCCAGTCTGGTTCCGTGACAAAGTTGCGAATCTTCAAGGACGGCAACCTGTTTTTGAACTGAAGCGAAATGCTTGATTTGTTGATCCAACACCGACTTAACGTTGTTGCTGTCGTCGATGAGATCATTGACATTTTCTTGCACTAAAGTCAGAAGATCCCCGTCCACAGCATGTCCCATACACAACTGACATCCTGCATACAGTTTGAAGGGATTCTATGATTAGCATAATATGTTGAACAGAAATATTCATACCGTTCAAGTCGGTAACATTAACTCGACTCTGAGGGTGTCAGATTCATTCAGGTCATGCAAACGTGCTTTGAGAAATAACCTTACCTGTAAGCAGAAAGAACTTCCCAAACAAACCTTGTGAAAAATATTATCGCTTAACATATTTTCATGAGATCAATCTGTCTACTAACTTTTAGAACACTGAGTGTCACGTATATTACGCGTCATTCCAGTTAGCGTTCTTATTTGTGACAGCCGGCTGTATTGTAATTAGCACACCCTCTTGGAGGTCAGCTTTAGTTAATGGGGAAAGCGTCGATAAAAAAATAGATACCTTTGTCCGTTTTATTTCCTCGTTCTTTCGTTGGTTGGTTCGTGCCTTCGTCCAATTATTCATTCAATTATTGATTTTCTTCACGTATTCAAAGGAGCGGTTAACGCGTCACAAAAAGAGTTTGCTTGTCATACCTATAGTTTGCCAGTCATACAGATCTTCCAACGTCTTCTTCTCCTTCCCAGCAGTCAGGCCCAGACTTCTCACCAATGCTTCTAGCTTATCGAAGCAATCATCGAAGAAGGTGTCAGACCATTCACTGACGTCAAAATGGCCCCACTTGTTTCGGACATTTTTTCTGACATCATCAGCAGATGTCTGCGTGAGCGCGGAGAAAATAGCGTTTGGTTGGTAGTAAGAAATTCCCAACAAGTTCAAGGCGGCAGTCATGTCCAGCGACTCATCGAAGGCAGAAAACATAGCAAGATGATTCGGCAGGTATATCTTGGCCAGGTCAGCTGAACTGTTTAGAGTAAAACAGTAGCTTTTCTTGTCATTGCCATGCAGTACACTGTTGTTATTAACGTTCTGAAATTTCAGTTTTTGAAGGTGTGGATCAGTATTGGCGTAAGGATAAGTCAGTGTCTTCAGAGTACAGCTTGGGGTCAGATGTTTGTCCAAGTCGTCATAATGAGTGTCCATTCCTGCTTTGATAACATCTCGCAAAACTGGAGCGACAACTTTGTTCAGGGCAATTCCTACAACAATCCATCTCTTCTCTTCATCAGAGACCATCATCTTTAGTAAAAAGACGGATAAAAAGAAACTGAATTAATCAAGGAATGTGTGCATAATATTACCTGGTACCAACAGTATACTTTTTTATGAGTTATATGTGGCCCCCGTGATTCAGTTTTGCTCTGTCCCAGACAAAAATAATGACTCAGTGAGAGTTTTTCGACTGTAAATCCGAGTCAACAGGGGCAATCAATGGTTCATTTTGGTGGATATCGAAGGGGCAAATATGTCGTCAAAAATAACAAAAAAGGACAGCTTTCATTTTCGCAAAACCAAAAACAGATAGAGAATTAGCGGAATAAAATCTCGTTTCCTACAATTTGTTCTTCGCAGCTTAAATTTGCAGCTAAAGCATTCGAACATATCAATTTGTATGAGCTTACACAATTTTGTCTTTAAAAGGTCATGAAACAATCTGGGAACACAGAAGACAACATTTTAAGTATCTTGCTTTTAAGCAAAACATTTAACGAGAACATTTTAAAATGTTCTTGTTAGGTGTCCTTGACGTAAACTCTGCTACAGAAAGGTACAATCTAATTATGGACCAAAAAAGAAGAAACCGTTTCTAAAAATTCAAGAATCGACAGTGATTGGTCATGAAAAAAAACAAACATTCGTTTCTACTCCCCCACCGATGTAGTACAACAGATTCTTTACACACTAACCACTTTTTCCAAAAAGCCGCACTGGATAAAACAAAGTCACCGTCGATGGTTCCATTTAATATGTATCTCAACGGTAAACCGTTCGCTCATGGCGAATACAATAGGTGGTTTGCATTGCCGCCACATTAGTATATAAAACAAAAGAAAATTTGTTTACAAAGTTTGCATAAAAATGGAAGTTAACTCCCAGAGGAGAAAAATCTTATTGTTCCTGTACGCCAACATGGTTGTCATGACGTCACATGCAAACCATCAATACTGCCATCCTACCTTACTTGCCGACATGTTGTAGTTTCTAAGCTGCTCATGAAAAGAGCGCTGCAATTCTTGTGGTACTTCTTGTCCCCATGCACCAAGACTTTCTCGCTGATTTATCGATTTAACCTTTGGATCTGAAAGAGGGAACAAATGGCTATTCAATGCTTCTTGTTCCTTTACAGTAAAAACAAACAGACAACAAAAATAAAAACAAAGTTTATAACATAGTTTTGTGGTGTAACCATAGAAATCGACTGAAATTAGCTTATAATGCGCCAGTGATTTTGAAACAACGCTGTGTGTGTATTCATTGGCTTTTAGCAGTTTATTTATTTTGGTGCAAATTATTGGCACAAATACAAATAAAATAAAAAAAAAATGAGCCATAACGATGATCTGTAAAAGAGTCAAGTTCCTATACAAGACAGATTACCTGATAACTAAACTTAAAATACAGAAATTAAAAAGATAGATGAATATGAGTAAAGAAGAATAAGTACAAACACACACAAACTAGTTATTCCATAAAAAATCTCTTACCACCGATTTGAAAATACTAATACTTATTGCCGAACGGACGTGTAAAGGTAAAATATTCCACATATCATGTCTGAAATTCTGTTCAAACAGGTAATTTTAAATAAGTTTGTCCTTGCAAAGTTTTTCTTTTATCACTACACCTAAGAGAATACCGGTCAGCTTCGGAATAAAAACTTACATACTTAATTACATCCATTTTGAAATCACTGGTGATCCTTGGAATATGATTGGTCCAAAATGGTGCAATTTATTCCCAAATTGCACCATTTTTTGCTCTAAATTGTATCCTTTCTTTAGCCCATCAAAATGGAAATGAAGTTGTGTTACGCTTTGTATCGTTATACCGGAAATTGCATTACGTTAACGTAATGGCCACACACATGACCTGTCAAACGTTTTCTTTTCTGGCTATGTAATTTCAATAAAAGTGTAAGATTACAAATTGCTCTCATTCATTACAAAAACAGAAAGAAAAACAGGCAAAAAGCTTTCCTAAATGAAAACGTTAAGTAAAAATTGACAATCAAACCTTTAATCTTTTATTCCATTAGCGTTTAAGCATCAATTCGACAAAGTGATGTGATGTGCGTTTTAGCTTATCAATGATCGACCTTTCCTTCTCGCATTGTGGTTCTACAACTGTCAAACGAAGCATAATTCCTTCGCAAGGAACTCTCCAATTTTAGAAGTTATTCTTTCGATTTACCGCCTTAAAAGGGTTAATTTTCTTTATGTTTTAATTTTAGTTTCAGTTTATTTTTTGCCTTTATACTTGCACATAGTTACAAGATAAATATACATTAAAATATAAAAGATAAGAAATAACAAGAGAGAGAGAAAGATATGGCGAGGAGCTACAAGCTCCTCAAAAAAAATTACAACTTTGAAATCAGGATTTTAGGCGTAGCTTATTTAATTTTTCAATACATTTAGGTTAAAAAGCAAGTACACAATCAAACACACACAGGCAGCAAAACATAAAACAACACGTTCAAAACAGGAGTAGTCCATTTACATTTAAATAGAGAAATACTCTCAGCATTCTGAATTTCTGAATTAAAGGAATAAGGGTTGAAAATTAGCGCTCGCCCACTCGCCAATGCGAGTGTCAAGACCGTCGGCCGAGTGGAAATCTCAGGTTACTCCACAGGCAGCCCAAGATCGCGGCACAAGAGAGCGTGTAATAATTAATTACTAGTGGACATGATGACCTTTGAGTGCAAGCAGCCATTGAGAATTAAACGCATTATAATACTTTGTATGGGAAATAAAATACCGACGATTCTGACGCTTAAAAAAACGCTAAATTTTAACTTTCATTCAATAAAATGAATAAAACTGACTCACCTCTGGTGTATTCTTGTGTTTTGTAGCTTATTTTACCGTTTCGAGCATTCTTTGAAATCACTGTCATTTCCCCCATAAGATGGAGTCAAGGAAGGACACTAAGATTTCGACCGTAAGCTCACATAGTCCACTTAGAGGCGGTTTGCGCCTCGAAAATCCATCCCAGCCGCGATTTTTTCACGCAAAGCTAAGGCCCCATCATTCGCAAACCTCGGTGAAGGTGCTGTACATGAAATGACTGTACCCCATCGGGTGGAGTTTATTTGACCTCGGACCCAAGCTCCGTTACTATTTTCAAAATCGTCAGCTGTTGGAGAAACGACGCTATCGTGGAATCGAAAGCAGAAAATGCTCATTTCCAGCCAAGTGAGTGGGGATTTTTGACGACGCAACATTCACCGAGGTTTGCGAATGATGGGGCTTTAGCTTTGGGTGAAAAAATCGCGGCTGGGATGGATTTTCGAGGCGCAAACCGCCTCTGAGTGGACTATGCGAGCTTACGGTCGAAATCTTAGTGTGCTGCCTTGACTCCGTCTAATGAGGGGAATGACAGTGATTTCAAAGAATGCTCGAAACGGTAAAATAAGCTACAAAACACACAAGAATACACCAGAGGTGAGTCAGTTTTATTCATTTTATTGAATGAAAGTAAAATTTAGCGTTTTTTGTAAACGTCAGCATCGTCGGTATTTTATTTCCTATACAAAGTCTTATAATGCGTTCAAACTCTCAACGGCTGCCTGTTTAACCCAATACCGCTTGCACTCAAAGGTCAACATCCCACAAGTTTTAATTATTACACGCTCGCTAGTGACGCGAGCTTGGCAGTTTTATTCGTTTTATTGAATGAAAGTTAAATTTAGCGTTTTTTAAACTTCATAATCGACAGTATTTTATTTCCCATACAAAGTCTTATAATGCGTTTAAATTCTCAATGGCTGCTTGCACTCAAAGGTCATTATGCCCACTAGTAATTAAATATTACACGTCCTCTAGTGACGCGAGCTTGGGCTGCCTGTGGTTACTCGCCCGGTTTTGCGGGCAGAATTTTTATCTTCAGGAAAATAAAACTGTAACTGAAAGTTTTTGACAACATCTAATCTAAATGAAGTATAGGTCGATCCCCATACTGATATGCAGTAAACAAGATAAGGATAAACTAAGCTGTAATACAATGTGCATAAAGAGAAGGTGGGAAGGCAATACCTTGCTTTATAAATTATGCCAATTGATTTTGATATTTTTCTAGCCATATTAGAGTCATATTAGCAATTTTCATTTAGAATAACACATAAAAAATAGTCTCATTTACTCGTTCAATGGCACATTGACTAATCTTTAGATTGATGTCAAGTGTTTGCCTCTTTTGCCTGGGTTTAAAAATTATTTTAAAAACTGACATTTCGGGACGCCAGAGGGAAGCTGACAGCAATGGGAGACGCTTGAGTCAAAACCCAAACATGCACGGCGATTATCGCTAGCTCTACACCTTTTAAAGGAGCTCGAAATGCAGTGAAATGGGAACGAAGATCAATTTTAGTATTGCCGAATGGAACGCCAAGAATTTTTGGCAACAGAATGTAAGCAAGAGACGTATTTGATTAAATCGCAATTGTTCAGAAATAACAACGGACTGAAGCATGACGCACAAGCCGCGTGTGAATATAACAAGGTAGTTCTTATGTTATTGCGTTCTCCTACGTCGAACGCAATTCCTAATCTTTTGTTCCATGGCCTCTGCCGTTTATTGCGTGTCCTGTGGCACTAAGCCAGGACGATTTCACATTCCAGAAATTCCTGTAAGGTCACCAAAATGTCCTCCCCGCTAGGATTTTGCAGGGGCATCGCTCACTTCTCGGCCCGATCCCGGCCGGGAAACTGTATATGGACTTCTCACGGCTTCGTTTTCGCTCGTGCAAGTTATCAGGTTGTTCTGTCGTGAGTTTCAAAGAGTCACGTTTGTCTTTTCGTGTTTGACAAGCTGTTTATGTGAATATCGGTTCTCCGGCATTAGATATTTGGATTATGAGTTCAACTAGCTGTTGCTCCGAGGTTATGTTTTTCAAACTATCCACCTTCGATAAAGAAGAGCCATGTTGCCGTGCTAAATCACGTTATCACATTAGCAGACTTCGTGTTATACAACTCAAGTTCAAAAGATTCATCAATTCTTTCTGACCTTTCAATTTGCCAACGAGATTCACTGAACATCGACGCAAGCCGGGGATAAGTTACGAAGCACAATACGGGAAGTTTTGTCTCGGTATGTGTTTACGCTCTTTACGAGGTTTCAATAATAGACTTTTACGTTAGTATAAAATTGAAATACAAAAATATCTGTAATATTCTCGGTTTTCACTGTCACGCCATTGAAAAAAAAAATCGAAACCGTTCTATGAATGAAGTCAAGAAATTGACATGGTGTAGAGGATAAATAAATGAGGCATCTGTCCAAGTGTCAGATCTGTGCGGCATTCCGTACTCGAGTTATTTGACAAAATGTTCCACATAAATTTATAGAGCTTAGTATGGAGACGCCATGTTTGTGTCCCTCTGAGGGGCACAAACATGGCGGCCGGAAATAGGAAAAAACATCTGGAGTTCACTTTTGCCAGAAAAGATGTTTGTTTGCCCTTGTGAATTTTCGAATGTTTAGATTAATATTTCTCCTCAAACTTAAATTGTTTAGAATGCTGAAAATCACCCGAAGAGTCATTTTTAAGATACGGAAAAGCACTGTCACGGCCGTCCTCCTGATGTCACGCACGATGGAAACTCGGAAATTGAAACTGTTCTATTTTCAAAAGGAAGCACGACATCGAGCTAAGAAATTGTGAACAGACATATTTTTAGGTAATCTTTCCTTGAATGGAGGTAAAAATTTTGTAGGCCTCCCAGTTTTGAATTCTAGAATTTGGTGACGTCACGTGAAAACCAAGAATACAGGCATCAGAAACTGTATGCAAATTAGCTCGCTTCAGTTCGACATTTTTACGGCTTCTTTCGCGGCATTTTGGTAAAATACCTTTTGAAAAGAAGACCAAAATAGTATGCTGGTTTGCGTTATTTTAAAGTTGGACAGTGTCACGCAACAGGCGGACCGAAAATACTTTCTGTTTAAGTTCAACAACGTAGTTGCTGAAATTTTAAACTCCGCTTCGTTTATTACAAATATTTCACTTTAGTAGTTACACATTATGTACAGATATAAAAGGACGAAAAGGCTACCTACAAAAGTGTCACGCAGAAGGCCGTACAATCGCACAACTTGAGGCTGCAACGGGACAAAGGAAAGTAATTCCTACTATTTTGTTCCTTTTCTCTCCATTTGCTCAACAATTCCACGGAAATTGGACAAAACGTTTTTCCGATCACACAGTTATTAATTTAAAAAGAAAACTTCAAATATTCAACTATAAAATGCTAGTTTTGGGTAATATACAGAAAAAGCCACATAACAAAAATAACAACAACAAATATTCCAATTGAAACGAACATGAAAGGGTGCACGATTTTGCAAAATTTGTTCAATTTAAGGTGAGGCAAGAACACACTCTATAATCTATGATTACTGCTAGTTTTGTTACCTACGTCCTTGACTTGAGGTAGTGGTTCACCGAAAAACATTAAGCTAAAAGCGCTGATTGTGATCGAAACAATGCCTTTTCTCACAGAAAATTGTTGACCAAATAAATATTTATTACCAGTAATAATCAAAGATTAGGGAGTGCGTTTGATGATCTCAATCCCAGGCTCTCTCTCCTTTGTGATGTCATCCACCCCTGCAAAAAAATCTGCGGGGGATGCCAGATATGCGTCCCAAGATCCATCCATTCAATGAATTAACGTTGTCCCATCCAATCTCGACTCGAAAGCAATAACTGTGAATAGCTTATTATTGACAAGAACAACGTATTTGTATTTTCGTGTGAGTGATGAATTATAATGCTGTCGCTAAAAGAATTATTATAAACTAAATTTCATTTTACAGAGCAAAAGATTTACCTATTAGCAGTTTAAAATTTAATAAGGGATATTTCTGTTACTGTAAATAAATTTTAATTATATCTGATTGAAGTTGGGCAATTATTAAATTAAGTCAACCTTTGCATCTTTGACTGTTTGAAATTCACTAGATTCTACTTAAACACGATTTTTGCGGACGGCATGAAACTGCACCAAATCTCTCGCATTTCTCTTGTTCTCGTGCCCGCTTGAAAATCCTTTTTTGCGGTCATTTGCGAACAAAATAAAAGAGCGAGTCTAGCCTGACTGGGGAAAAGTTTGTTGTGTACAGTCACGTGTTCTGAAATAACCGGGAAGGCTATCTCGAGGGATAGCCCAAAACACTCCGCTCCCCAACGGTTACCCATTTATTCCGTGCGCGCCTTGTTTAGGCAACATCGAGATTGTTTCTGATACATACGAACTGTATATTTTAACTGTAAACATACTACATTCAACTGTAATAACTATTACGCGGAGACTTCAGGGATGCCTCCGCTCGGGTTTTAACTCCTGCGGGGGCAATAATGCATGTATACCCTTCCAATTAGCGCCCACCTTGAAAGCCCAAAAAGTTTATAAGCGCCCACCTTCAAATAAGCGCCCATCCTGAAAACCCACAAAGTTAACAAGCGCCCACCCTTTTAAAGCCCAAAAATTTGATAACCCCAATACCCACAAAATACATTTCTGTACTATCCCAGCGTGAAGTAAGAGGAGCGTCAGAGTGTGTTCCAAAATTAGTTTTAGATACAGTAATCAATGAACTTTTATATTGTTTATGCTTTGTTCATGTTAGCTTTTAAACTTTATTTTGTCTTTTTGAAGCGAAATAAACTTGTTATCCTTTATTTTGTTATTCTCTAAAAATGTCCTCGCTTGCTGAAAATGTTGGGAGATAAAAAGCACCCATCCTCGAATAAGCGTCCACCCCCATGGGCCCAAAATTAAATAAGCGTCTGGGGCACTTTATCGAATAAATACGGTAATATAATATAACCCAATATAAAATCCTCAAATTTTCAACGCGTTACTGAAATTCACGTTCACCAGTCCGGCACAGTTATCAAATTTGATAACCGGGACCAAAACAAACTATTAGCCAATCAAACCTCAAGTTACAGTTTACGTGACATGTTATCATAGCAACCATCTTCTTTCAATATGGTGGCCATTTCAATATGAAAACATTTTGATGGGGCTCTAATTCAACATTCGATTTCGGTCGCACAGTGAATTGTACGCAAGGAAAGGTTTAGAATAGGTATTTTGGCCTGACATCAGGAAAATACGAAACAATCTTTGTCCATAATTAACTGACAAAGCTCATTTTGATATCTATCGAAAGCCTCATAGCGTCGTGGTGGACCGAGGAAACCTCGAGCGGCTTTGGCTAAAGAACAGAATTCCTGAGCGATAGGCGATCAAATAGAAACACTAATCCCAAGAAAATAACTTCCATCAAAGATGCTTGTTTATTGCATTAATATTAACATGATTTGAACTTCTTGTTGCCTTGCTCCTCTCCTTCTTGTCCTTCGTCAATCTGTATGAATGAAGAAATGAAGAAATTTTGCGTTATAACTAACTTTTAAAATGGGACTTCAAATAAATTTTGTTTCTTTCTTGTACCAGGGATTTCGAAAGTGCAGGAGGCGATGATTCGATTGAGTAGCGACGTGTGTAGAGTCGCTTCGATCTGTCCTAGATAATTGAAGCGACGTACTGCAATAGAAGTAAAATAAAAAATAAAATAAAAGTGCAACGGCCAAGTCCCGTTTAAATTGTTCTTGAAAGGGCGTATTGAGGTTGTTTGCTGTGGCTCAAAGCTCGAACTGTTGTGAGTCTGGCATTACACGGGCTTAAAACACCAAGCATAAATTTGTAAAGGATAATTACATTTTGGGAAAATCGTAAAATCGTACTGTGAAGGCATACCTCAACATCCGGCATGTCACCTTCATCACCGAGCTCTGAAATCACTCTCTGTGGTTACTGTCGGCTGGCTGATTATTAATCTAACGACGAGAACAGAAATAAAAATATTACAGTCATTTTTAATTAAATGTACCACCTAGAAAAATACGAATTATTTCCGTTCGTATCCAGTCATATTAGTAACGATACTGAACAAGACAAAGACATGTAATTGCCAAGGAGGCATTTCCGGAACAAAGCGTTCGATAATTTCAGATAATTTTCGACTGAGTTGTTTACCAAAATCGTTCCTGGATAACCGTCTTAATTTTGAAATCCTACCCTTCATCACTAGACTTTCCCGCAGTCCATGAGCTCCTTTTTCTCTTTATTGAGAAAGTATTGTACTCGGCCTATTTGCCTGCCAGCAACATCTCTCAACGTACACGCTTGCTTGGCGCTCTTGGACATCAAGATTCCTCCGGTATTTATTCCACCGAGAGCAACTCGCATTGTAAGTTAAAACGAATCCCTGTTTCCAAAGGTTAAGTAGCTATTTTCTCTCGGTGGAAATCCATAATGCTGCCTTCATTTCTAGTCATCTTAGAAGCACAAGTAATTAACAATGGCGGTCAGTGGCGGAATCAGACCGCAAATCAAAATATCATAGTGCCCTCTTACAATTCTTCATGCCCTCCGACAAATAAGTGTTGAATCGAAAGATATATTAATGAAGATCACGACATTTTTTCTTCGTGTACCACAAAAATCTACAACTACCTTTAAATTGATGGCAAAGACAATAAACATACCTGAAAGGGACTGTCATTTCGTACCACCTCTTCAAAGCGCAAGGGAAGATCTCGCATAATTCTTTCCGGATGGTCACCATTTTTGCGGGACCTTGAAGTTTATTGTTCTATCGACGTTCAAGCCTGGAATTCTGGGTATGGAACGCGAGTACAACCGAAAAATTACCGAAACTATTGAACGCTCTCCGAAAACTCACCAAGCTATGAGCTGGCGCCATGTTGTGACGTCACGCGGTTATCAAATTTGATAACTGTGCCGGACTGTTCACGCGTAAATTTTCAAGACTCCAATATGCCTTTTTCAGCAAGAAAATACACCTTTTTAAAACGTTAAATCGAAAGAATAACTTCTAAGAAGTACTAGAAAGTTGGAACAGTGGGGTTCACCGCGAAAATATTACGCTTACAGGGCAAATTGACGTAAGCATCCTTGCAAAGTTAATGCTTGCATCGACCAAAATATCCCTCTAAAACGCTTCATGCGTCGTATCTTTTTAAATACAGGGGAAAATATTTCTTAAGAACAATACCTCGTGCTTCACACGACAGCTTTACATCTTACGGTATCACGGCTTTGATTTGGAGACAGGAACCGTTTGTAATACTATACTAATATTGTTAGCATTTGCATTTATTTGTACGTTTAAACAGATCCTGACTGTACTTAGTGCTTACATCGATCACAATATCCCGCGTTCATGCCTATAGGCACTTCGTTTAATTTTAAAGACCGACATTTGCGGTTATCCTGCCTGTATGGTCAGACGTCGTTTGATCCGATATCCAACATCTTGCACAGTCCTATAGTGAGCGGGTAGTGCGTGAAGGCCGAATAAAGAGGGGTTCAATAAACATGTTTACCTTTGTAACTCACAGAGATATTAATGCAAGACAAACAACCGACCGGTGATCCCATTTCATTGAAGTTCTCACTCATGGAATAATTTCTGGTCGTAAGGGATTTCGAAAGCTTCCATATTCGTTACCGTCGGAGTACACCACCGATACCAATCGAATCTTCAAACTACCGACTCTATCGCGGCGACAAAAGCTGTAGCCTACTTCACCAGTAGAATTTGTTGCTGTTAAATTTAGTTAATTTACTTACTTTCTTGTAACAGCTGACGAACTTGTTTGCTTTCCAAATTCTCTCAAGTTGTCTTCGTTTGCTTCTCCAAGCAAAGGAAAATGAAAAGTATAATATGCAAGCGAAGCGTTATCTGATCCTCTCACGTGACAGTCGCGTGAAGACGAACACGTAACCAGCTCTCTAAGGTCAACTACTGAATGACCTTTAGAGATATTCCAAGAATCCTTTATGCCATGTTCACGAAAATTAATTTGCTTTAACTAAGCATTGTGATTAGTGCTCTTGTACTGAGTCATTTATATGAAAGAAATGTTTTTCTTGGTCTACTGCAGTAATATTCATTCAGAGCCATTACGGGCAATTAATGAACGTTATTTAGGATTATTTAATACATAAAAGGTAACCTTCCTTATCTGGCGATCCGTTGGTAAACGGGGAATCTGCAAGTTCAGAAAATCGAAAAATATTAAGGCTGCTTGATAGATTGACAACGCGCGATACCGAGCAGAGAGTACCAGGCGCACAAAGATAATTTTAGAATCTACAACAGTACCGTTTTGTTGTTGTTGTTTTCGTTTATTTGTTTGATTTTTGTTTCTATTTTTAGTTTTGTTTTTTGTTTTCCAGAATAAATAAGTGTGGTGTTATGAAAGAAATGTGATGGTATATTTCCAGCCTGGTGAATGAATGAGAATGATGATTATTCTGGAAAGTGACGCAGGCATACTCGGAAAAAAGAAATCCGAGTTCTCCTAGGTTCGACTCCTGATAGGAGAACTCGGATTTCTTGTGTGGTGTTATTAGGCAGGGAAAATGATATTTTTGAATGGTGGGGGACAAAGGTTTGTAGGATAAAAATATCATGTACCACGGCACAAAGTAAACAAAATGTATTTAAACTTTTGAAAAAACTCATAACAGCCTCTCCCCCCCCCCCCCCCTTCCAAAAAAAAGAAGAGGCCTCCTCACCCCACACCCGAGACAGCAGGAAAAAAAAAAACATATACAGTGATGAAAAAAGGTTGCTGTCAAAAAGGAAATTCTAGAACTTCCAGCAATCACCAAGTGACCTTTCTTGAAATTCTGTTCTGCGGCCACCACCATAGACGGAAATTAGCGGAAGAAGCTACGAATTAATAGGCTATTTAAAATATAAACTTTTTTCAACGTAGAAAGCTCGGTTAAACCATGAACTTTGGACGACATATAAATACCCGAGAAAATTGTGTAACGTGCCCTGTTTTTGCCATAGCCAATCGTATTTCCTGTAGTGACAGATGTTTATTTATTACGCGGGATGCCCTGAGGGGGCATACCGTGTCTAAAAACGGGTCGATTTCTTTTTTTACGCGGGATGCCCTGAGGGGGCATACCGTGTCTTAAAAAACGGGTCGATTTCTTTTTTTACGCGGGATGCCCTGAGGGGGCATACCGTGTCTAAACACGGGACGATTTCATTTTCTTCGTCGTAGCTTCAAATCGGTACATTAATTTATTCATTAAACTCACCCCTCTCCTACTCGGGGTGTATTGTTCTGATTGTCTTCAACAGAAGCAGGCCAATCAAAATCCATTCTTGTCGCTTACATCGCGAGGGAGGGGACCCACTCACCCCTACCTGTGTGACGTCAACGCATCATTTGATCTATTTATTAAAAACCGATTAAATTTGGCGCCATATTGTTTATAACATGTTCTGGACTCAAGTGTGCCGTTTTCAAACGGAAATTTCACCATTTTGAAGCGGCAAATCGAAAGAATAACTTCTAAGAAGCACTCGACATTTAAAACGGTAGAAATTGGTGAGTTCATGGCGGAGGAATCGTGCTTTGTTTGACAGTCCTTGACCACGACGCGAGACTAAAAAGAGGTCATTGAGAAGCTTACGTTATCGTAATGGAATTCCACACATTTCCGGTGAAAGTCTGAGTCGCGTAACACAAGGAAAACAACGTAACGCGATCGTCGTGACTCAAACTATTCCATTAGCAAGGATAGTTTTATCAATCGGCGAAGCATACAGTTGGAAAAAATGAATCAGCCCCAGCATCACGCGTAATGCCAGTAAAGCAGGCATCTCGTTTTTTCTTCGTAGTAGCTACAAATCGGTACATTAATTTATTCATTAAACTCTCCCCTCTCCTACTCGGGATGTATTGTTCTGATTGTCTTCAACAAAGGCAGGCCAATCAAAATCCATTCTTGTCGCTTATATCGTGAGGGAGGGGACCCACTCACCCCTACCTGTGTGACGTCAATGCATCATTTGATATATTTATTAATGACGGATTAAATAGTCGCGCCATATTGTTTTAACATGTTCTGGACTCAAGTGTGCCGTTTTCAAACGGAAATTTCACCATTTTGAAGCGGTAAATCGAAAGAATAACTTCTAAGAAGCACCCGACACGTAAAACGGTGGAAATTAGTGAGTTCCTGGCGAAGGAATCGTGCTTTGTTTGACAGTCTTAGACCACGACGCGAGACTGAAAAGAGGTCATTGAGAAGCTTACGTTATCGTAATGAAATTTCACAAATTTTCCGTAGCCTCCCACGCAGACGTTCTTGGGGGTTCGTCACGCGTTCCTGCCCTAAGAACGTCTGCGTGGGAGGCTAAAATTTCCGGTGATAGTCTGAGTCGCGTATCACAAGGGAAACAACGTAACGCGATCGTCGTGACTTAAACTATTCCACTAGCAAGGATAGTCTTATCAATCGGCAAAGCATACAGTTGGAATAAATGAATCAGCCCCAGCATCACGCGTAATGCCAGTGTAGCAGGCATCTTGTTACGCGGGATGCCCTGAAGGGGCATACCGTGTCTAAAAACGGGTCGATTTCTTTTTTTTTTTTTTTTTTTTTTTTTTTCTTCCTCGTAGCTACAAATCGGTACATTAATTTATGCATTAAACTCTCCCCTCTCCTACTCGGGACGTATTGTTCTGATTGTCTTCAACAACAGCAGGCCAATCAAAATTCATTTTAGTCGCTTATATCGCTAGGGAGGGGACCCACTCACCCTTACCTGTGTGACGTCAACGCATCATTTGATTTCTTCATTAAAACTGCATTAAATTGTGGCGCCGTATTGTTTATAACATATTCTGGACTCAAGTGTGCCGTTTTCAAACAGCAATTTCACCATTTTGAAGCGGCAAATCGAAAGAATAACTTCTAAGAAGCACTCGACATTTAAAACGGTGGAAATTGGTGAGTTCATGGCGAAGGAATCGTGCTTTGTTTGACAGTCTTAGACCACGACGCGAGACTGAAAAGAGGTCATTGAGAAGCTTATGTTATCGTAATGGAATGTCACTGATTTCCGGTAATAGTCTGAGTCGCGTAACACAAGGTAAACAACGTAACACGATCGTCGTGACTCAAACTATTCCATTAGCAAGGATAGTTTTATCAATCGGCGAAGCATACAGTTGGAATAAATGAATCAGCCCCAGCATCACGCGTAATGCCAGTATAGCAGGCATCTTGTTTTTTTTTCTTCCTCGTAGCTACAAATGTGTACATTAATTTATTCATTAAACTATCCCCTCTCCTACTCGGGATGTATTGTCCTGATTGTCTTCAACAAAAGAAGGCCAATCAAAATCCTTTTTTGTCGCTTATATCGCGAGGGAGGGGACCCACTCACCCCTACCTGTGTGACGTCAAAGCATCATTTCATTTATTTATCAGATCCGGATTAAATTTGGCGCCATATCGTTAACATGTTCTGGACTCAAATGTGCCGTTTTCAAACGGAAATTTCACCATTTTGAAGCGGTGAATCAAAAGAATAACTTCTAAGAAGCACCCGACATTTAAAACGGTGGAAATTGGTGAGCTCCTGGCGAAGGAATCGTGCCTTGTTTGACAGTCTTAGACCACGAAGCGAGACTGAAAAGAGGTCATTGAGAAGCTTATGTTATCGTAATGGAATTTCAAAAATTTCTAGTGAAAGTCTGGGTCGCGCAGGGGAAACAACGTAACGCGATCGTCGTGACTCAAACTATTCCATTAGCAAGGATAGATTTATCAATCGGCGAAGCATACAGTTGGAATAAATGAATCAGCCCCAGCATCACGCTTAATGCCAGTGTAGCAGGCATCTTGTTTATTTTAGCAGAAACAACGATTCCCAGAAATTTTTGGAACGCACTTCATTAATTTAACGACCTACTTTCGCAGGTATCCTGTATGGGTCTGTATGGTTAGACGGCGTTTGATCCGATATCCAGACTTTGCACCGTCCTAGCGAGCGGGACCGAATGAATGTGTTTACCTGCAGAGATATTATTGCAAGACAAACAGCTGACAGATGATCCCATGCCATTGAATAATTTCTCATCGTAACCGAGTGTAGTTTTCAATCGTTGCTTTGTTAACCCGGGGGGGGGGGGGGGTACTCCCCTATATAAGGTATATAGGTATGTGCCGCCCCAAAGGGTATGGTTTTTGAGCCGTTTTGGTCTGAAAACGGGTATAGATTTTGACAGTTACGGTCTGAAATCGGGTCGGGTTTTTGGGGCGGGGAACATTAAAGAAAGCTTACAAACATATTTTTCTTCTCAGTACGTAACTGGAACGACTAACTGATAGCGAGAAAAAGAAATAGATAAACTATGTCATTCCAGCTTACTTTTACTCCTTGCGTCAACTTCCGTTCGGCACTGATGCATAATTATCAGGCCCCAGTTGTTCAAAGGCTGGATAACTTTATCCAGTGAATAAGTCACTATCCGACAGTTTCAATCTGTGCAAAGACTTCAGTATTTCCTTGTGCACAAGTGAGTATGCACACTCTAACCATAGCTTAGTTGGGGAGTGTACGAAAACCTTGGACAACGTTTAACGTGAAGTATATTTTAGACGCTGAAGAGTGCCTTATCCAGCGGATAAAGTTATCCGGCCTTTGAACAACTGGGGCCAGGCCTTAATACGGGTATGGATTTTAGAGGTCAGGGGCGCGTTTCTCGAAAGTCCCGGTAACTTATCTGGCCCGAAATCAAATATTCAAATGAAAGTCTAAAGAATAAAAGCGCGGGTCGTAGCTAACAAACCAGTCCATTTTGTTTTGTTAACTGATAGTTTTATCATATTATCTGCAAAACTATTGAAACCTCGACCTTGGATGTAAACAACAACAGCTTTCCGGGCCCGTTAATTATCGGGACTTTCGAGAAACGGGCCCCAGGTCTGAAAACGAGTGTGGCGTGTTTAGGTCTGAAATAGGGTCGGGATTTGAAGACCCGGGCGGCACACCCCCACCAAGAATTCCGAGGAGTACCCCCCGAGTTTGTTACGAAGATTATATTTATCAAAGGGATTACGGTGGCATATTCGGAGGCCTCAATATTCGTTACCGTCGAGTACACCACCGATACCAATCAAATGTTCAAACTACCGACTCTATCGCGGCGACAAAAGCTGTAGCCTACTTCAACAGTAGAATTTACTGTAAAATTTTGTAGTTAATTTACTTACTTTCTTGTAACAGCTGACGAACTTGTTCGCTTTCCAAATTCTCTCAAGTTGTCTTCGTTTGCTTCTCCAAGCCGAAGGAGAATGAAAAGTATACAATGGAACCTCGATTTAACGAAGTCGCTGGGGACCGGCCAAATTTGTTCGTTAAATCGAGGGTTCGTTATATCGAAAACCTCGATATAACGAACTTGAGGGGAAACGACCAAAATGTTCGTTATATCGAGGTCATAGCTAATGATTGATTTGTAACACAGGTGACTTCTGTCACGGAATTCAATGCTGATGTCGAAATACTATAGTGCCAACGTCTATGAGATATAGTAAGCCGTTGACTGAAAGTTTGCTGTCTTTTTACCATAAGGATAAAAAGGATTTGTTGACTGTTGATCTGTTCAGCGTTAATCTTCTGTCGCGTGTTGACATTGTAATTCGTTATATCGAGGTAGATTTTACGTTTGGGCTTCCGGATTATGTTCGTTATATCGAAGAATTCGTTATGTCGAGGTTCGTTATATCGAGGTTCTATTCCATACATTTTACTGTAACTTTGGCCGGGACATAAAATATCGTTCGTTATATCGAGGAATTCGTTACATAGAGGTTCGTTAAATCGAGGTATGCAAGCGAAGCGTTATCTGATCCTCTCACATGACAGTCGCGTGAAGACGCCAACCCGTAATCGGCTCTCTGAGGTCAACTACTGGATGGCTTCCCCGGGGCCGGGATGGCTTCAGATAATCCAAGAATCCTTTATGCCATGTTTACGAAAATTAATCCGCTTTAACTAAGCATTGTGATTAGTGCTCTTGCACTGAGGTATCGAGTCATCGATATAAACGAAATATTTGTTTTGGTCTGCTGCAGAAATGTTCATATTTAGGCCATTACGGGCGATATCTAGGATTATTTGGTACATAAAAGGTAGCCTTCCTTATCTGGCGATCCGTTGAAAAAAGGGGAATCTGCAAGTTGAGAAAAGATTGACAACGCGCAAAACCGAGCAGAGTTTACCAAACACACCATGATAATTATTTGTTTTTTTTGTCCAGAATGAATAAGTGTGGTGTGGTTAGGCAGGGAGAATGATATTTTTGAATGGAGGTGGAGAAAGGTTTTCGTAGGAAAAGAAAAAAATCATGCACCAAAACACTAAGTGAACAAAATATATTTCAAACGGTGTGAAAAAACTTATAACAGGTCTGCTCCACTCCCAAAAAAAAAAAAATAGAAAAAAAAATACTCAAAGGCCTCCTCACCCCTCACCCGGGACAGCTAATAAATATAAAGATATAAAGTGATGAAAAAAAGTTCCTGTCAAAAAGGAAATTCTAGGAGTTCCAGCAACCACCAAGTGACCTTTCTTGAAATTCTATTCTACGGCCACCACCATAGACTGAAATTAGCGGAAGAAGCTACGAATGAATAGGCTATTTAAAATATAAACTTTTTTCAACGTAGAAAGCTCGGTTGAAGACACTTGATGACCATGAACTTTGGACGACATATAAATACCCGAGAAGATTGTGTAACGTGCCCTGTTTTTGCCATAGCCAATCGTATTTCCTGTAGTGACAGATGTTTATTTATTTTAGCACAAACAACGATTCCCAGAAATGTTTGGAACGCACTTCGTTTAATTTAACAACCTACTTTCGCAGGTATCCTGTAAGGTAAGATGGCGTTTCATCCGGTATCCAGACTTTGCACAGTTCTCGTGAGCGGGTAGTGCGTGAAGACCGAATGAATGTGTTTACTTTAGTTACTTGCAAAGATATTAATGCAAGACAAACAACTGACAGATGATCCCATTCATTTGAATAATTTCTGATCGTAACCGAGTGTAGTTTTCAATCGTTGCTCCGTTATGAAGATCATTCATACCTTACGGTGGCATATTCGGAGGCCTCAATATTCGTCACCGTCGGAGTACACCACCGATACCAAACAAATGTTCAAACTACCAACGCTATCGCGGCGACAAAAGCTGTAGACTACTGCACCAGTAGAATTTGCTGTAAACTTTAGTTAATTTACTTACTTTCTTGTAACAGCTGACGAACTGGTTCGCTTTCCAAATTTTCTCAAATTGTCTTCGTTTGCTTCTCCAAGCAAAGGAAAATTAAAAGTATAATATGCAAGCGAAGCGTTATCTGATCCTCTCACATGACAGTCGCGTGAAGACGCCAACACTTATCAGCTCTCTGAGGTCAACTACTGGATGGCCTTTATAGTTATTCCAAGAATCCTTTATGCTATTTTCGGCAGATGTTAATCTGTTTTAACTAAAGCACTGTGAGAAGTGCTCTTATACTGGGCATTTGATAGTATTTGTCAGCGCGGCTTAAAATTAAAGTAAATGCAAAGGGCTTTTAAAATTGTCCTCACAAGATCACATGGCGCAGAAAGATGTATCACGAAGCACACAATGACCAACTATACACCAAATTCCCGCCAATATCTCTAACAGTCGGAGATGAGAATTTCTTGGTCAAGCGGTGTATAAGACTTACTGTCGTGAAATTCTGAATTCTCGTAAGTCGTAATTTTAAAATTTGCGTCACGGAACTCCGCCGCCACATCGCCCGGATCAAGCGTCAGAATGATGCCGGAGATCAGGGGCACCCAACGGATCGTTTCGGTAAATTATCTGTTCGGAAGGCCCTTAATCCCCTACAATTTTCTAAAGGAAACTCTCACCACAAACTTTCGTGATATGGGAAATTTAAGGCCTAGTGTTTTTGGATTGATAAAAATGTTGATTCGGGTACCAAAAAAAGGTCAGCTAAGATTTTCGGATAGGAAATAAGACCTAAGGTTTTCGGGATGCCCTTCTAATTTAGAAAAGACTCAAGTTCCCCTAGAATGACCGAACAGGTAGAAATATTATAGCGGTGCCTAAAATGAACCCATAGAGCTTTAAAGCCACTCCAGATCGCCGAAAATAACGTTTCAAAGGATCTGAGAGAAAATTGTCGTTGGGTGCCCCTGGGAGATGAGACAAAAAATTGTGTTCTATCTTCTCTTCAGTCATATCTCGCCGTTTGGAGGACCGTTTCTTTTGTACTGCCGTTTTGACACACAAGACTTGATTTTAGAGTTGTTTATACCAAACTTGTGCAAAGAGGTACTTAGTGTTTGGCAAGCACCTCAAGAGGGTCTGAATGGGTACCTCTTTTTGACTCTGTAGCATCAAGCAGTTAAAATCGTAGGCATATCTCACGAACAGTAAAAACTAAACTGTTAAAGTAATTTTGTTACAAATAATACCAAAAATTTATCCATAAGGGCTGCAATCTCGGAAAAGACAAATAAAAATTCCCCCCCCCCCCCCCCCATTTCAATAGAACGCTTTAATTTCCGCGCGAATTCATCATTCATTTTGGGAAGGGTGGGGGGGGGGGAGTTTGAAATTCCTCGTTCTTGGTTTATGATGAAAGACAATCAATTAAAGCAGGTGTCACACTCGGACACCAACCCACGGCCTGGCCAGTACCTTATGCATGCGCACAGCTATATCACCCGGGCAGTTTCAGCAATGGACAACTGTTTCGGCTTTGTTAGGCCTCATCACCATGGCATAGCCGTCGGGCACCGAACGACCAAAAGGCCGTGTATCAGGCACCCTTTACTTCCGAGGAGGGTGTAAAACACCCCTCTAAGCGACAGCTCCACAGCACACATGTGGTAGCTGTTGGCTGGGATACGCACGGCAGTTCTCCCACGGCATGCCCTGGGAAGGTGGCTCGGCCTTTAGGGCTGATCGATGTGTCAGTAAAATTAATAAGACAATCAGTTAAAGGGGTGTTTTACACCTGCCTCGGCAGTAAAGCCGAGAAGTACTAATAAAGCTTAATGTAGGGTGATTATTTGATCAGAATCCTGTCGACATTGACAGCAACCGTGCCACACCGGCTGAAGTCATCGCCCAAACTGCGTGGAAAGCACTCGTTCTCCAGGAAATGACACAGATATTGAAACCAAACTTGCCGAACGAAATCTCTTTATCTAAAAAATCTACCAGCTACCGCTTCAAGGTTATCGTGAGCTAGTTGAAAATAAAATTAGGTACTTTTAATTCAAGGAAATTCATAACATTCTCCTGTCAAACGATTTGGTCTTCAAAATAAAACCAAGAAGACGTGCCAGCTGCGACCGCTGTAATCTCCTCCGACAAACCTTAGCTCATTTATTCTATGATTGCCCTGGTGTGCAAACGTTTTGGCAACAAGCCGTTGTTTTGTGGAAGGAAAAGCGATCAGAAAATGTAATCTTAATGTATGGCTAAAAACCAGAACGTACTCTATTCATCGGCATTAAATCATATTTTTTTTTTATAATCGCCAAGTACTACATCTTTCATCGTTGTTCCCTGTATTTCTCCTGCAACTGTCGGAGGGAGAACACCATATCATGGTGGACCTGTTGGTTTGGAATCCGCACTGCGATTCTGGGTAGACTCTCTCCGCAACTTCCCAACCACGCTAAGGAGGGAGATGCCAGTCACTATTACAGTCACTCCAGTCGTCTTTGTTCTTGTAGAGTGTGACGATGTTTGCATCCTTCATGTCCTGGGATACAGAGACAGAGGATTTCATGCAGCTCAATGATGATGGTCCCTTTGCAGCACTTCGGGACTTCAGCAGGGGTGCTGTATTTCCCGGGTGTTTTACCAGAGGCAAGGGAAACCAGAGCTTCGTTAAGTTCTTCAAGGGTTGGTTCACTGTCTAGCTCCTCCAACACAGGCAGGCAGGCACTCGATGGCGTTAAGTGCTTCTTCGGGTACTACATTCTTTCAATCTTGGTTAAACTGACATAAATCCCCTTTGCCTCCAAATTTTCCTGTTTTTTTTTTTTCCTTTCTGGTAAGATTCTGAACGAAAGATAGCCTTTAAAAATAATAACATGGCAAAATTTAGATTAAAATGGACTACGCTGAACCCTCCCGGGGGCGCGGGTTGGAAGGGGATACTCCCCATAATGGACTATACGGGTAGGCTCTGCCCGAAAGGGGAACCTTGTTCAGGGTGGAGGTATATAAAAGGGAAGAGATTTCACGAGTTGAAGTATAATGAAGGGGAGGGAAAACTGTTATTTAAGTATTTAAAGGGCCTATCAAAATATTTTGAACAGAACCTCCGAATATATAGGCATTTTTTTACGGTGGTATGTCAATGGGGCAAAATGGTATATATAAGGGCAAGGCGCGGAGCCCCCCAAGGTAATTCTTTATTGAGTAGTCCCCCCCCCCCCCCCCATCACCCTGAGCACTAAACGCTTAAGGCACGCATTCCTGTCTCGTGGTGTGTGTGAGAAAGAGAGGATCCTCTCTTGGTATGTTTTAATTATTATTATTATTTTTTTTTTTATTTATTTATTTATTTATTTATTTTTTTTTTTTTTTTTTTGCACCGCGTTATTTGTAAATCACTGATCATGTTACAATTCTTTCTGTAAATTCTTGACTGGTAAATAACTTAACGAGCCTTGTAAAGTAGCTTGTTATATTTTGTTATTGTAGCATATAATTAGCTGTTATTTTGTAATTGAAATAATGGTTACAAAAACAATAACACCTCGAACTAGAACCGGGAAGAAATTCAATCCACACAAGTTTTAACACAAAAGCTGTTAAAACATAATAAAGGTCTATTTCATTTCACATCTCAAGAAGGGATACTAATTTCAAAACTTGAGTTTTGAACAATTCTCTCTCAAGCTTTTCGAAATTCCAAAAACCAGAGAAACTAAAATACCTTGAAGCGATCCATAAACCAAACCGATAGCGAGGCTGTCGTTATGCCAAGAAACGAAACAATTAATCTACTGGGAGAACATGATAATGTTCGTGACAATTTCGTCTAAAATAGCATCACTTAGGTAAGGCTGTTTACAAGTTAATAAATTATACAGGGTAAGACTGATCCTTACGGTAGAATTGAAATAGAGTAAATACGTTACAGGGAAGTTAAACATTAAAGTTTAAAAATATTAAATAAATGAAATTAATTATCTCAAGCCTTATACTGGTCTGTAAAACATCCTGCATCTCTCAGGGTCTTGTCACTGTGGTCTTCAGACCAAATGTTGAGTTTTGAATTCCATCAATGCTTATCTCTCAGGGCATTAATGGGACTTTTTTCCTCATTACCCGTCCCAGGGGCCGGGCATTAGTCTACCCCGGGGAATTTGACGGCCTCATGATTCCCTCAGTTTCTTTCAATGATAACTTCAACAAGAAAGACAATGAGTTTGTGATTAACTTTGTCTGAGAAGGAAGAAATGAGAAGGTAGATCCGCAGAACGGTCACTGGAGCAGGACAAAGAAATAAGACTTGCTTGGCCTAAATTAGCTTTCATTGGCATGAAGGTACGTACAGAAAACAATAAATCAACTTATTATGTTTTACTCGGCTGTACCGTGAAACATTTGAACAGGATAACTCGTTTGTTCCCGCCCTGGGGATTTACCAGTATGTTTTAAAAAAATCCTAATACTTGAAGGTAGGCCCGGAGGGGGGAGGGGGGCTGAGCGCACTGCTGGAAATGAGTAAAGCATAACTAGGCTTAACGAGACTTTCCTGCGAACTCCTGGTTGATGGTATATATTAGATCCAGAAGGATGAGTTAGATGTCGTTTACGAAGTGCTTCAGTAAATTGCAATTTGCATGTCAAATTATTTTAGTTGGAGTGATACGGTGATGTTCTCCAAAGTCTTCGTAAGAGGAGAATTATTTGCGCGCGCGAAGTGCATGCGTGGAGAACATGGAGCGCGAAGGGAGGGAGGAAGAGTAAGAAGTTAATATGCAAAGCGTTTGGCAATCAAATTTTTTAAACATCCTGAAGAAAAAAGCCGAGCCCCTCGAAATATTGGAGTCAATATATTTGAATTTCAATAACCGTTCAATCAGCCTTGTTCTTTTTTATTGCTTCGTTTTACAATGTATTGTTGATTATATCCTCGACTACAAGATCCGTTGTTTTAATTTTGTTGCGGTGGTTTCCTTACAAACACAGTTACTGGTTTTTTGATCAAATCTTGCAGAGTTTTCGCGGGAAGT
The DNA here is from genome assembly GCF_977016875.1 of Pavona decussata. Classification (NCBI taxonomy): domain Eukaryota; kingdom Metazoa; phylum Cnidaria; class Anthozoa; order Scleractinia; family Agariciidae; genus Pavona; species Pavona decussata. The sequence continues at coordinate 834,817 of NW_028145581.1, forward strand.
TCTTTAGCAAATAATTTACCTTCTCACACGGTATATCTGCAGAGCAAAGTCACAAATGAGAACGAGAAAGCCATAAAGGCTTAATAATTAACAAGAGAGGATGAAGGTACTTCATCCTCTCTTGTAATTAATAAGCACCCTTATTTATGCCCCACTCTCGCCTCGATGATTTTTAAACCTTATCCCGGCGTGATGGAGCCAATTGGATAGTTTTAGTAGAGAGACCGCCTGATGTTGTCTGGTAAACCTTTAGTCGAGTTTCGGGCTTTTCGGAGGGAGGAGGGAGGGGTAATAAGGGAAAAGAAAAGAATCCTTCCCTTTCTGCCCCCTCCCCTCAGAAAGGCCTTGTACTCAGGTAAGTTGACTTTCCGTTACTCTACTTGACGTCATATCGAAAGTTGTCTATAATGGCATACCGCCTTCAGACGCTTCTCCATCGTATTTTCTCCTTCCATTTCTCGTGTAATCCCTACTAACTCGGACCAGAATCTCAATCTGCTGTTCTCAAAGTACCTTTCAACGCATCTGGTTTTCACCAAAATTCAAAATATATACATTAATTTTATGTTCATATTTCAGGAGGGGGAGCTTCGCTCTAGGACAAGCGAGGTGGCGCTAAGGGGACTTTTATTTATTACGACCGGGGGGAGGGGAGGGGGTCGGCAAAATTTTACGGAGAGCTTGCAAGTATTTGCCAACCATGAGTCAAAAATGTCCCAAAACTATATAACCTCCCTCTTCTGATCTTACATCTGAATTTTGTTAACCCATCCCCCCCCCACCCCTCCCACCACCACCGACCTACAGGCACACACCAAAAACACTTAATTTATGCTATAAAGAACATCAAAGCAGCAATGATCTCTTTCCTGACAACAGTCAATTTTATATATAAACTCTGCAGTCAGCAATACTGTTTGTGACGGTAGCACTCTTGAATGAGAAAAACATAAGACTTTCGAAGGAATAACAGAAGAAGACTTGCCAACCTCACACTAGAGAAGCACAAGAACATTGAAGAATAGAGAGACAAACGTAATGATTGGAGACAGGCTGGTTTACCAAAATATTATTTATTTACCTTTTCTCGTTTTATACAGCTAATTAATTGTCGCTAGAGGGTCATGATATATGCCTTGCCGTCTATGGCAAATGTACGCGACGTTCTCGTTGCTTGTTTATTCTTTATTTACATTTCCAAAAATCAATTCGGAAAGTCGTGCCAGTGAAACAGAGCTCATGGAGCAGAAGACAGTTTTGCAATCACTAATATCCTTCTACCAACGTACTTTAATACCTGGTCGGTGTTGTCGTAACTAATTTAGGAAGGAAAAGTTCTTTTCAATCGGATTACCACCCAGAAATAGTGCGGTTACTCTGGAGCTTGGCTGTTTTACTGCTTTACATAGACTGGCAACACCGACATCAGTGATCTTATTACGACCCAGATCTAGTTTGGTTACTTTGCAGCTTGGCTGTTTTAGTGCTTCACATAGACTGGTAACACCGACATCAGTGATCCGATTACCACCCAGACCTAGTTTGGTTACTTTGCAGCTTGGCTGTCTCAGTGCTTCACATAGACTGGCAACACCGACATCAGTGATCTGATTACCCACCAGATTTAGTTTGGTTACTTTGCAGCTTGGCTGTGTTAGTGCTTCACATAGACTGGCAACACCGACATCAGTGATCTTATTGTCTATCAGGAAAAGACTGGTCCTCGAATAAAACCTACACATTCATTGTCTAGTTGACACGATTTCAGCCTTAGCTCGGTGATGGGACATGAATCTCTTTCTAACGCTGCAGAGATCCGTCTTAATCCAGATGATATCATGCTGTATTCAATGATTAATCTCTTGATGGACATGAATGGCCTCTGCTTCAACAATGTCATTTTCGAGTAACTGATTCCCATGTTGACGGTGCCACATGGCGGCTTTCCAGACGGCAATGTATGGTGTCTTGTGTTGGGTTCCTCTTCATTCAATGCAGTGATTGTATCAAGAAAAAATGATATGGCAATACAATCCACGTCAGTTATACCATCAAACCAAATCTCTTCATCACGAACAGGGTATTTACGGTAGTAATCTTTAGCGAATTCCTTGTCATGATATTCATAGAGACATTTTGCTTGAAGAAGGTATTCATGACTTGTGTTTGGCGAAACTTGTTTAAGCAATTTTTTCATAAGCTTCTTTTTGAAGCCCCATTTGTTTTGTTTTTTTGACAGAATACCAGCCATAAACTGTATGACCATTATGGATACAGTTTCTCTTGGAGGAATTTGCCAATTCTTTACATACCAACGGGCAGCTAAATATTCCTGAAAAGTTAAGTGAGTAAAACAAAAATGTTTTGTTGTTAGAGAAAAAGACACCCTAAAAGGAGGACCACAATGAAGAATTCCGCTTTTCCTCAGGCTTTCAACTTCTTTGGAAGTGAACTTTTTCATTTCTTTCTCGCCAAAAAGAAACTTTTTCTCCTTAAACAACTCTGCTGCAAACGTCGACGGTTTATCCAGAAAGATTTCGCCAAAATGAGAAGCTTCGTTTTTGTTGTGTTTTTCGTTGAAAATGTTGAATACTTCAAAATAGAGATCACTTGCTGAGATGGGTAGATCTTCAGTATTATTTGATTCCTTTAGAACGTACTCCATGTATGAACACATCAGAGCACAAAGCACGGGAATGTGAGCAAAACTGATGAGATCCTCATTCTTCGTGATATGCTCTAGTACAGTATTCTTCATGGTCTCGTTCTCTCTGAAATACTTCTTAATGTATTCTCTCACTCCTCGTTGAAAAAACCCCGTAATTTCCACCTTCCGATCGAAGTGCATTCCACTGATCTTGTCAGATTCATCAGGTCTTGACGTTACCATAACAGCAGCCTTTCCTAAAATTGTTCCTCTGATTAGTTTGGCTCACAAAGCAGCTACCGGCATTTTATCTCGACAGCTGTTTGGATACCTTTCATGCGCATCGCCAGAGATATAACCTTGTTGGGAAAATTCGTCAAAACCGTCGAGAATAATCAAAACTTCTTCGGGGTGATTAACAATGTATTCGAAAAGCGAGTCGTTGATATTTGATTGGTCATCTAATATTGAGGAGCGGTTTAAGATCTCTTTCAAAGTAAAAGTCTCTCCCTCAAGTAAATTCAACTGACGAAATGTCAACAGGTACGCAAATTTAAAACTGGGCATTTGCGCGTTTTTTGGTGACAGAAACAACTTATCGTTAGCCCAATCTCGAAAAAGCTTTTGACAGAACAAGGTATTTCCGATCCCTGCCTTTCCAGTGACAAGAATGGATTTGGGATTCTCTTTTTCTTCGGTGGCGCGAATAAACAATTCTTGACAGTGTTTGACTCGAGTTCCGCTCATTTGACCATACTGCTTGAGATGTGCCCTTCTTTCGGCATCTCCGTCTTTAATGGGCTTTCGTCCATGTTGCATGACAAGATTAGTAAATATTTCGTCTGTTTTCATCTTGGCGACAGTAGGAATGTCCAACAGTTTGGGCTGCAACTCTGTTTGCCTTTCTATTGATGCTTTCAAGGCTGCTGAGTAGGCATCAACTTCTTAAAAACAAACGAAAAAATATAATAATTTAGCAGATAAAAAAGTGTTATCATTTAAAAAATGGCACGCACTTTCTGTTGCGCAGAAAACTGTATTTAAGGTTACCGTATACCCAAAAAAGTTTAAAGAGCTGGATATCAAACTGTGCCAAGAATTTTGAAATAAAATGGATTATCGAATTTTTCATGACCTCTACATGCGAGCGTCCTAATCACCTTTCGAAAGCTACAAGTCAAAGCGAAGTTTGGTTTTCCCTAATTTAATTTGCTCCTCAGTTTCCGGATTTAAAGCGCTAAAAAATCGTGTCTGCGTTTTGCCATATTCAATTGCAGTGAAAAGTTACAGACCATTTTCGAAATAGGTTTAAAAAAATGTGGAGTGATCATACAAAAATCGCTCTCGGAGAAAAAATATTTCTAAAGAAAAAATTCGCAGTCAAGTTTTTGTTGTTTATATGTTAAACTAGCTACTGTCCAAATTTGAAAGCAAACCAACAAATTCCCTTTGAATTTTAGCTCAAAAGTGTCTCCTCCAAGTGAAAAAATAATTCGAGAAAACGGTGCTAAAAATCGGCAATTGACTTTATTTCAAAATTCTTGGTTTAGTTTGATAGGCAGCTTTATAAGCTTTAATAAGATTTTTTTTTTAACAGGGAGCCCACGTCACAAAATGTGGTTTTCAGTGAGGCCCTGCATAAATCTAACGTAAGAATACAAAAAAAAATTACAAATATAGCTATCTAAAAAATAAAAAGTAAAAAGGATAAGATCGATAAAAGAGTCTACATGTTTCTAATAAGACGTCTAAAAACTAAAAAATTGGAAATGTTCCTAATGCCGTCTAGGAGAGCGTTCCAGTCATCTACCGCATGACAAATAAAGCGATGCTGTCCCCATGAGTGCTTTGATTGTGGTTTACAATTTGATACAAGCGTTCAGGTATCTACATTTTAAGCCGTACACGCTACATCGCTTGGACGCGAGACCCCTCTAAAGGTATACGGTAATCTTAATCAATCAGAGAGCGCGCCATATGAGCAGAATTTCAAAACGGAATGTATGTACCAACTGTTTGTGTGCCTCATGTTTCTGTAGAGAAAAAGCATCTCTGTATCGAATAACAATGAGATTCACAAAAGTAAAAACTTTGTAGCTCTACATGGCAATGTGAAAGCTTCACCTACCCAAAAGGTTTCGGGTACAAACTCATTACTTGCTACCCTGTGATCATCGGCGTACGAGCAAACATTTTTCAAGCTGGTGTTGTGGGGAGCGGAGGCCAGATGTTAATTTGAGCGAATGAAAGATGTTAGCTGTTAGTGCAAACAGACAGCGGTGTCCGGGCTATAACTTCTAGATGGAGCTGCAATGGCTTATGTCAACGTTGTGTTTGCAGGCTTGCACGATTTTCATATCTCTGATAAATCTACTGATATAAGCTGTCATGTACCCCGTTAAAATTTTCGGGCTGTAATCTAGGTAGGCTTTATCAAAGTGCATAGTCATGCTTTAATCATGGGTGCATTTGTCCGCCGTCTTGGATTTTTTTTCGATGTTCAAAAATGTCTTGTAGCGCTTCCAATATTATGAATATGCAGAGATTATCGGATAAGTGGTGCAGTAGATATGTGAACTGCTTAATCGTTCCAAGTTCAAGTCGCAGATTGTGCATTAGTTTTCTTTCTCCTTTTGTACAATCGTTTATTTTCATTTTGGTTGCCTTTTGCTTACAGTCGACTAAATTCATTAAAACATCAAACTCCTGTGAAAGAACATTATCCCTGTATATTTTATACCGTAATTATGACTGAAATAAGTGAAATGTAGCAGGGGCATCCAAGAATTCATTTCAATCTCTTAAATTGTTCAGAAATTCGAATTTGGATTTAATAGGAATCTTACGTTCCAGTGTTATGACATTTTCAGCTGACATTTTATTTTTAAATAAACTCGGCTCGAATTTCTGAGTTGATCAGATGCCCACCGAAATGAATCATTAGGTACCCTGATTATTACTATATTTGAAGTTTCATCTTCAGAAATTGTAAAAACAAATTAAACAGGTTTTAGTGGAGATAAACCTCTTTATACGTCTGTTTCTTGTTAGCTAACCTGGTTTGACATCCTTCATTTTAAGGCTTTCAGCTCCTTGATCCAAGTGTTCTACTTTGTCTGTCATTGCAGTTAGTCCCTGCTTCAGTAGTTCAACTTCATGTTCTACCTTGTCTGTCATTGCAGTTAGTCCCTGCTGTAGTTGGTCAACTTCGTGTTCAACATTACCTGCCAATGTAGCTAGGCCATGCTCCAGTTGTTCAACTTTGTGTTCCACCTTGTCTGTCTTTGCAGTAAGTCCCTGCTGCAGTTGGTCAACTTCGTGTTCAACATTACCTGCCAGTGTAGTTAGGCCCTGCTCCAGTTGCTCAACTTTGTGTTCCACCTTGTCTGTCATTGCAGTTAGGCCCTGCTGCAGTTGCACAACTTCGTGTTCCACCTTGTCTGTCATTGCAGTTAGGCCCTGCTGCAGCAGCTCAACTTTGTCGTCTGTCTTGGCAAGTCCTTCTTGTAACGCCTGAACTTGCATCGATAGTCGTTCGTGGACAGCTTTCTGACAATGCAACAGTCTTTTCAGAGTCCCCTCCACCTCTTGAAGCTTTTCCTGTTGTTGCATCAAAGTGTCATCATGTTCATCCAGCCTGGTTCCGTGACAAAGTTGCGAATCCTCAAGGACGGCAACCTGTTTTTGAACTGAAGCGAACTGCTTGATTTGCTGATCAAATACCGACTTATCGTTGTTGCTCTCGTCGATGAGATCATTGACATTTTCTTGCACTAAAGTCAGAAGATCCCCGTCCACAGCATGTCCCATACACAACTGGCACCCTGCAGCATTCAAACAGATGGGATTGTATGATTAGCATACTAAAACATTAAAATATACATACCGTTCAGGTCAGTAAAATAAACTCGATTTAGACGGTGTCCGATTCATTCAGTCCAAGCGAATGTCCCTTGAAAAAATTCGTTTACATGTACGCAGAAAGAAATTGCGAAACAAATAATGTTGTTAAACAATTCTTATCGCTTAATGATTTTTTCATGATATCTATCTATCCACTAACTTATAGAGTCATTTTGAGTGCAACTTATATTACACGTCATTTCATTTGTGTTAGGCGGCTGTTTTTTTAATAAGCACACCCCTCTTGGAGGTCAGCTTTATTTAATGGCGCAGGTGTGGGTAAAAATTGATACCTTCGCCAGTTTGTTTCCTCGTTCTTTCGTCCGTTCGTTTAATTATTCATTTAACTCTCCGTTTTCTCCATTCAAAGCAAGAGCTAACGCTTAGCAAAAAGAGTTCGCTTGCTTACCTTTAGTTTGCCAACCATACAGATCTACCAATGTCTTCTTCTCCTTCCCAGCAGTCAGGCCCAGACTTTTCACCAATGCTTCTAGCTTAGCAAAGCAATCATCGAAGAAGGTATCAGACCATTCAATGACGTCAAAATGGCCCCACTTGTTTCGGACATTTTTTCTGACATCATCAGCAGATGTCTGAGTGAGCGCGGAGAAAATAGCCTTTGGTTGGTAGTAGGCAATTCCCAACAAGTTTAAGATGGCAGTCATGTCCAGCGACTCATCAAAGGCAGAAAACATAGCAAGATGATTCGGCAGGTATATCTTGGCCAGGTCAACTGAACTGTTGATAGTAAAACAGTAGCTTTTCTTGTCACTGCCATGCAGTACACTGTTGTTGTTAACGCTCTGAAATTTCAGTTTTTTAAGGTGTGGATCAGTGTTGGTGTAAGGATAAGTCAGTGTCTTCAGAGTACAGCTTGGGGTCAGGTGTTTGTCCAAGTCGTCATAATGAGTGTCCATTCCTGCTTTGATAACATCTCGCAAAACTGGAGCGACAACTTTGTTCATAGCAATTCCTACAACAATCCATCTCTTCTCTTCATCAGAGACCATCATATTTAGTACAAAGACGGATAAAAAGAAAAAATTAATCAAAGAATGTGTATATTACCTGGTACTAATAGTATATTGTTTTTTTCATAATTGGTGTGTGGCCCTCGTGATTCAGTTTTGCACCGTGGCGGACAAAAACAACAATATTTTATTTCACTAAACTTGACTTTTTGCTAAAAATCGGAGACAGCAGGGGCACCCAATAGTTCATTTCGGTGGATATCAAAGGGGTAATATGTTGACAAAAATACGAAAAGATGACAACTACCTATTTCCTAAAACGAGGAATAAAATCAAATTACTTAAAACGTTTGCGACTGACATTTGCACCTAAAGAATCCGAGCACATCAATCTGTATTTGCTTACACAAATGTGTCTTTAGAAAGGCCAGAAAACGATCAGGGAACACAGGACACAACATTATTACTATTTTGCTTAAATGTTCGCTCTCCTGACTTAAACCATATTACGGAAACTGAGCTTCAGTTTAACTATGAAACTAAAAGGAAGAGAACGTTTATAAAATTTTAAGAATCGACAGTGATTGTTCACGAATCACTGAGAAATAGCTCTGTTATCAGTTCTACTTTTTGACAATACGTTTCTACGGCGCGTTTTTAGACTTTTTTACGGTCATTTACTTAACTGTAAAATCACTACACAGTTTCAAATTTTAAGCAAATCTTTTTGAACTAAAGTTGCTTCTTCCTTGCAGCCTTCGCTGTCTGCTTACTTGCAGCATTACTAATACTATATTATAAATAAATACTTCTGTCCGCCGGTTTACTTTTTTCGTAGAGTTGCATACATAATTCTCCATTCTCCTTCAAAAGGTAATCATATGAAATTTACCATTGCGCGATTGCGCGCTGATTGCGGATATTGACTTAATGATTACGAAAGGTGTTTGAATTATGAATTTACTTGTGTGAGCCGTGCTGGTAACTAACTTGTTTACAAAAAATGCTATTTAATTCGGAAAATACTGATGAATTGTGAAATGTAGCTGACTGCTCGCTGACAGACTTTCGTGTGCTGGTATATCTAACAATTAGATTATGAGCTCGAGGTTTCTATTGCGTGATAGTTGATTCGGGCTTTGCCCCCACGCATAGAAACCGAGAACGAATATGTTAATTGTTTTAGTATAAATCTAGTATAGTATAAATCTACTAATCTGCTGGTTACTTGGAGGTCACATGACATCTAATGCCTGTCAACATTGCAAAATCCATGACGCCCTCTCCCTAACCCTAACTCGGCTCCGATGCGGGAAACATTGAGATTCCCGGGAAACAAAAGTTTAAAACTGTTTCCCTTGTGACCAGTCATTTTAAAAGTGTTTAATGTTTTAAATTTGGCAACTTCAGAAAAAAAATCTTCATATTTATTCGATTAACAGTCAACCTTCGAATAAGAGAAGACCTCAAATAGGCGCCCACCCTTAAAGCCCAAAAAGTTAATAAGCGCCCTCGCCACCCTCTCCCAACAAACAACATTTCTGTACCAGCCCAGCGTGAAGTAAGAGGGACGTCAGTTATGTTCCGAAATTGGTTTTAGATTCGGTAGTCAAATATGAGCTTTTATATTGTCTATGGCTTGTTCATGTTAGCTTTTGTACTTTGTCTGTCTTGTTGAAGCAAAACAAACTTGTTCAGTCCCTTGTTTTGTTATTCTTTAATATTGCCCTCGCTTATTGAAAAAATAATAAGCGTCCACCCTCATTGACCGAAAATTAAATAAGCGCCCAGGGCGAATAAATACGGTAGTTTCCTGTTGGTGAAACTGCGAAATGCCAACCAAGTCGGTAAATGTCACAAACGTTTACTAATTATACGATTTTTGTAACAGCTGATGGTCTCCTCGGTGAAGTATTAATGTTTTTTTCGTTTGCTACAATTCAATCAAGCAGTGCACATTCCACAACCATCAGAGGCAGATATTTTTAGACTGTCACAAAATTAATTCAATGAAATTAACATATATGTTAATCTTATCACGCATGAGAAGATTTTCATTTGTTTGTTGAGCTTCTACGATAAACGCTAATTTGCTTCCAACAATCTTAGATAAATGCAAAAACACGTTTCGGTCTAAAACTCGAAAGTTTGGTTCCATACTCCAAAGAAACTTTGTCCTAAGAAGCCAGTTTCTTTCAGACATTATTAATAGATACGCAGTCGACCATCACTTATCATCAACACAGTTTCGAAAAGCTTTTGTATCAAAGTTTCTAAAAAAGCGCATTACGTCGAATCGATTACGCCGACGTCTCACGAAACTTACAACTATAGAAGAGAACGGAACTACCATACACTAACTGTACGTGACTCTTGCATATTTGATTGACGGAATGCGGGAAACCGCTTGCATACAGTCAGCATGTAAAGTAGTCTGATGAAAAATGCATATTGATGTTTGGAATTTTGCTAGCCGATTACTTAACTATCCAGCGTTTAGTCTTTATCACAGACGCAAATACTTGTAAATATAAAATAACTAACGCTTACCAAAAATGACAATTTATTTTACTGTGAACTAAAGAGTAAAGATTCTAAAGAGGATGACAGTGATCTCTGTCTGCTATTAAAACAATCATCAACTTATTTTGTTTAAGTGAACATTTTTGCATACTAGATATGCGTTCTTCGGCTTTTTTTTTTTTTTTTTTTTTGTAAGATTTGATCGGAGAAGTCTAAATTGACAACAAGTTGAGCAGAGATCGGCCGGTTCTCCTGCAGAATCCAAAGAAAACAAAGTTCTGAAAGTTGATTACAGATTTGTGGTCGAGATCGCAAGTTGTTACGGATAATCGGTCTTCCCGAAAGCGTATGTTTGGTTTTATCAACAGTGCTCCCGCCCCGCGGATAAGGTACTAATTTGCCCACCTTGAAAAGATTCTCGAGTGTTGACTCTGACGAAGGGCTAACGCTCGAAACGTCAATACTCGAGTCATTTTACGGTGGCCAAATTACGTAGTGTTGATAAAAACCAAACATTCCTTTCTACTCCCTATCGATGCAGTACAACAGTTTCTTTAGACACTAACCGCCTTTTTGAAAAAAAGTTACTTAAACAAGTCGATCTTTCCATTCAATGTATGTCAAAGGTAAACCGTTCACTCATGGCGAATACAATACAGCCATCCTACCTTACTTGCGGACATGTTGTAGTTTCCGAGCTGCTCACGAAGAGCGCGTTGCAATTCTTGTGCTACGTCTTGTCCACTTGCTCGCCGATTTAACGATTAAATCTCTCCATCTCACCGGGAACCGGCTAATAAGTTATTTTTGTTCCTTTACAACGAAAAGAAACAGACACCACAAACAAACTAAAACCAAGTGAATATAACGTAGCTTTGGGTGCGATATTAGAAATCGACTAAAATTAGCATATAATGCGCCAGTGATTTTCAAACAACGCTGTGTGTGGAAGTATGTTGGCTTTTAACAGTAACTCAGTTTTTAAATAGTAGCCATGAAATTTTAGCGAATTCTACTGATACAGCTAATTATACCGTGTTTCGCTTGTGTAGCTGAAATTTAAATTTCGAACTTTGCACAATTACGTCTCAAAAGTGAACGGAACTTGTTAAAGGTGTAGGTGAGAATGAAATGCCTCACTACCATTGCGGTCGACCGTAGAAGCGGAAACGACAGGAATCTGCTTGCGAAGCAGTTTTTTTAAGAACCCTTGTGAATGACTCTTTCATCCTTGTACGAAATTGAATTGAAGACTTGTGACGGTATTTCATGATAAGTCAACTCATCACCGACAAAACTGATCCCAACTCAAGCGTAAAGCACACTTTTCTGTGTTACAACTACGTAATATAATTTGTTGACCAATATAGATGACGGATGTGCGATAATAGTGAACACGTCAGTTTCACTTTCGAAGTGTTGTTTTCACACTTTTCACAAGCGTCTCTATATTTACTATTTTCGTATCAAGGCGTTCATCAGTGTGTGGCTTGGCTTGATTTTCACAGAGAATTGAATACTGGAAAATTGTTTCTGGGATAATGGTAGTCCGGAGGTTGGTTCCTAGATAAAGGTGGAAAGTTGCCCTCAATACATGATGAATTTTGAATTGCCGCATCGGTCAAGTTTTTGGCAAGGCCTGCACCCACAGATAAAACGCCTATATGCTGCCGGAGATAGAAAATTGTGCTCAATCTTCTCGGCCATATTCCGGTTTGGAGGTCCGCCGGTTTTTTATTTTTTATTTTAATTTTTTTTTACTGTAGTTTTGACACACAAGACCTGATTTCAGAGTTTTCAGTTTATGCCAAAGTTGTGCAAAGAGGTAGTTGTTGTTTGATATTATTATTACTATTCGAAACAAGTATCTATATCATGGAAGAGATAGTGAATGGTGCTCTATCTTCTCTTGGGCCAATTCTCGATTTGGAGTTCCGTTTCTTATGCACTGTAATTTTGACAAACAAGACTTGATTTCAGACTTGTTTATACCAAAGTTGTGCAAAGAGGTACTTAATGTTTGGCCAGCACCTCAAAAGGGTCTGGTTGGGTACCTCGACAACACATCATACTTACATCTTTGACTCTGTACCATCAAACAGTTTAAATCGTAGGCATATATCTCATGAACAATAAAAACTGATTTGTTACAGTAATTTTGATACAAGTCATACGAAAAATTGATTCAAAAGGGTTACAATCTTGGAAAAGGCAAATATGAATCAACACCACCCCCCCCCCCCCTCCCCTCCTCCATTTCAATGACGGAAGAATAGCGCGTTTTACTTTCCATACGAATTCACCATTAATTTTGGGGGAAGTGTCCCAGTTTCATGTTGAAGCACTTATTTCATTGCATAAGAGCACATGGACAATTTATAGTTGATTTGTGACATAACCGATAATCAAAATGGACTACACTGAACCCTTCCGGGGGAAGGGGGGGGGGGGGGTTGGGGTACTCCAATAAGGAAACTATACGGGTAGGCTCCGGCCGATAGGGAAACCTTTTTCAGGATGGAGGTATACAAAAGGGAAGAGATGTCACCGGTTGAAGTATAGAGAAAACGGTCAATTAAGTAAAGGGCCTATCAAATTAAACTATCTTGAACAGAACCTGCGAATATATAGGCAGTTTAA
>NW_028145581.1:857500-862500 GCF_977016875.1 Pavona decussata
GCTTTTCGCGCGCTAGTGTATCACATTTCAATTGTCACGCAATGAAAGTTGTTGCGTTGTTTAAAACTTTGAATCTCTAATATGCGGATTTTGAGACAATTTTCAGCCTTGCCTCGGGGATGTGATATCGCCAGATATAATGTGAGTAACGATTGCAGACAAGTAAGAGCATTTCTTTATATCTAGTTTCCAGTCGTGTTACATGTATCCGGTTGTGATTGAATGAGTCAAGTAAGTCAGTAACAAATTATTATGTTGCACTATTCTTCAGTATTTTCGACAAACATACAGAAAATCAAAGCCTGATTGGCGAGTGCATTTATACAGATGGGCATAGAGAAGATTTTTTGTTTCTATTTCTTTCTGATCATAAATGTATACAGAGGTAAAATAACGGACGCGATTTTTTCAGTGTTTTCTTGTGGTGGACTTTATTCGTAATATTTTAGGCAAATTCTGTTTTAGGTCACGTTAAAAGGGAGCATTTACACTTTCTAGCTTAATAACAAGATGCCTGCTACACTGGCATTACGCGTGATGCTGGGGCTGATTCATTTATTCCAACTGTATGCTTCGCCGATTGATAGTTTGAGTCACGACGATCGCGTTACGTTGTTTCCCTTGTATTACGCGACCCAGATTTTCACTGGAAATTTTTGAAATTCCATTACGATAACATAAGCTTCTCAATGACCTCTTTTCAGTCTCGCGTCGTGGTCTAAGACTGTCAAACAAAGCACGATTCCTTCGCCAGGATCTCACCAATTTCCACCGTTTTAAATGTCAGGTGCTTCTTAGAAGTTATTCTATTCTTCGATTCACTGCTTCAAAATGGTGAAATTTCCGTTTGGAAACGGCACACTTGAGTCCAGAACATGTTAACAATATGGCGCCAAATTTAATCCGGATTTGATAAATAAATCAAATGATGCTTTGACGTCACACAGGTAGGGGTGAGTGGGTCCCCTCCCTCGCGATATAAGCGACAAAAAAGGATTTTGATTGGCCTTCTTTTGTTGAAGACAATCAGGACAATACATCCCGAGTAGGAGAGGGGATAGGTTAATGAATAAATTAATGTACACATTTGTAGCTACGAGGAAGAAAAAAAAAACAAGATGCCTGCTACACTGGCATTACGCGTGATGCTGGGGCTGATTCATTTATTCCAACTGTATGCTTCGCCGATTGATAAATCTATCCTTGCTAATGGAATAGTTTGAGTCACGACGATCGCGTTACGTTGTTTCCCTTGTATTACGCGACCCAGACTTTCACTGGAAATTTTTGAAATTCCATTACGATAACATAAGCTTCTCCATGACCTCTTTTTAGTCTCGCGTCGTGGTCTAAGACTCTCAAACAAAGCACGATTCCTTCTCCAGGAACTCACCAATTTCCACCGTTTTAAATGTCGGGTGCTTCTTAGAAGTTATTCTTTCGATTCACCGCTTCAAAATGGTGAAACTTCCGTTTGAAAACGGCACACTTGAGTCCAGAACATGTTAACAATCTGGCGCCAAATTTAATCCGGATTTGATAAATAAATCAAATGATGCTTTGACGTCACACAGGTAGGGGCGAGTGGGTCCCCTCCCTCGCGATATAAGCGACAAAAAAGGATTTTGATTGGCCTTCTTTTGTTGAAGACAATCAGGACAATACATCCCGAGTAGGAGAGGGGATAGGTTAATGAATAAATTAATGTACACATTTGTAGCTACGAGGAAGAAAAAAAAAACAAAGAAATCGACCCGTTTTTAGACACGGTATGCCCCTTCAGGGCATCCCGCGTAAAAAAAGAAATCGACCCGTTTTTAGACACGGTATGCCCCCTCAGGGCATCCCGCGTAATAACGGTAGTTTGGAAGTGTAGCATGATATGAGAGACAGGGTATTAATTTCACTGATTTCACGTTATTTCCCTGCGAACGGCTCTTTCATCTGGCTTGAACGGCTCAATATAAACTCGAAAATTTTACCTGAAAGGAATCATTTGATAACCTAATGCTAATATGGGGAGCACTCAAGTTTGAAGCTAGTTATTTACGTGTATAAAAGCATGAAATGAACACAGAGATTTTGGCTTTTATCTAAAAGCTTCCGTGAAGTGTATTGATAAGTGCAAAGTAACAGGAGGAACATGAGGTACTGAAATGGCGAATTGTGTCAAAGTGCATTCCACACATCTCGACCTAGCGCGCTCGCTTTTCACGGGCCAAACTAAATAGTTTAACATGATAAATAAGAACAATTGCCCGTTCAAAAAAGTGATTTCATTACCAGTATATTTGTATACCCTTATTGATATGGTCATCTGAAATATGGCAAAAATCACTCTATCTAAGGAATGGCAAACATTGTATTCTTTACGTGGGCAACTTTAAATGAAAGAATGTTCAGGTGGAAATAAAATATAGTTTAGAAGCAAGCACAAGGGATGTAAAAACGATTGTGAAAGTGTCAACTCGAGAAAACGCTACCTTGTCTTGAACGAGAGTTTTAAAAATGTACTAATTTGCATAATTTCAATCGGGCCATCGGTCGCGTTTTGGCCGATTTCGAACTTTCCCAATTTTTGCCAAAATAAAAATTCGCTGGAACTTTTGAATATTATTTTTGAAAATAGTTCACCAAAAGGGTCTTTTGGGGCAAATAAAAAAAAATTCGCATTTTCGCTTCTGTCGCCGGATTCTCGAAAGTTACTGACAACCGCTCTTAACTTGTTAATATAACAATAAAAAAAATTAAAAATAATTTGAGCAAAATGCTCCCCCGTCTCTGCTCCCCCCTACCCCCCTCATTGGGGTAGAGTTTTTTTATTTTTTTTTTTATTTTTTTTTTATTTTTATTTTTTTTTTATTGAGTGCTCAAACAAATTACAACACGCTTGTTAAGAAATGCTGCATGTTAAGGTTGATACTTTTTATAATACAGTGCTAAAAAAAAAAAAAATACGAAACTACTTACAATGCGATATTACTAACAAAACGAAACGATACCTACGCTACTAAGCACAATACTAACACTACGATACAATAAAATTACTTACAAATTAATGAATTTAATTTAGTTGTTTACAAATGGATAGTATATGCCTTTGCACAGCTAGACTCTAAACATTAATTGTTTAAAAAGTTGGACCATTTTTTATTAAAAGAGAGTAGTTTATTGGTCATAATCGCAATGTATTTTTCTAATTCGATTTTTTCGTTAACGAGGGTGACAAAATCTGTGAACTGGGGTCTTTTGTCATCTTGTACTGCATTAATGTAAAGAAAGTATTTTCCAATTATGATCAGGTGATTTAGGGTTAAACCGGACGATGTGAATTTTAAAACCCCATATATAATTTCGTTTTGCTCTAATGCAATGTTTCCTCTACATGTAGCGTTGAACCACTTTGTAAATTTATTCCAAAAGGATTTAGCAATTGGACATTCCACAAATAAATGGAGTGGTGTCTGATCAATATCATGGCAATAAGGACAATCGGGTCGCTGTTTCTTTCTCATCTTGTACCGAATTTTGTTTGTATACAGGATATCATGAACTATTTTATATTGAAACATGGATAATTTTACCTCATTTGTGACACTAAAAGGAAGTAAGTAGATTTTTTGTCTTTCTTGAAAGAAAAAACCGCATTCAATGAGTCTTCTCTCCGCAGTTGGAGGAGGGAAGTGCTGGTGATCGAGTAAAGTATGGTAAATTGTTTTGCATGTGATTTTTTCGATTGCAAGTGGTACGTATTTAGTTGACGGTGGAAGACATTCCTGCTTTAGCATAGTTTTCCATTCCTGTGGTATTGCAGATAGAAGGCTATAATACTGCAGAAAGTTACTCTTGACGTTGTATTTCTGCATGAAGGTTGAAAGAGTCATCAAGGTTTTACCTTCGTTGTCGAAAAGGCACGAGAGATTTTCAATACCTATTTTTTTCCAAACAGGGAAAAAAACAGATAACTTGTTTACTCGAATAAACTGGTTGTTCCATATTGTTTGATTTAACACATCTCCTTTTGTTTTCGGGTTAGTGCTATTAATTTGCTGCCCGTGGGAAATTATATCTCGATAGAATTTTGGTAAGTTTTCATTCAAGGGTAGGTATTGAATGTTATAGTTACACCGGAAAAGAAGGTTGCCGCCAACATTGGAAAGTAAGGATAGTGGGATAAATTTCCATGGTCTTTTATCATTAGCGCACAAGCGCTTTACCCAGACTATCTTTAGCGCTTTATCAAATAACGTAAAATCTAACATATTAAGTCCTCCCTCCTTCTTATTTTTGATTATAGTCGTTTTTTTTAGTTTTGGATTCTTGTACTTCCATATGTAATCGAATATTATGTTATTAACTTCATCGGTAAACCCTTTTGGAGTGTCTAAAACGCTGCAGATAAAAGTTAGTTTGGATATTGCCAACGTTTTGACTATATTTACTCTTCCATATATAGAAATGTCTCGAGACGACCAAATGTTCAGTGTCTTTTTAAGTTTAGGCAGCTTTTCAAAGAAGTTTTTTTTGTTGGCAAGTTCTTCATCATATGACAGATATACACCCAAAACGTAGACCGGCTCATCACTTAATTTTAGATTTAGAATGGAATCCTTTCTCTGACGCAATGATCCCAGCCAAAGTATTTCTGATTTAGATTGATTTATTCGAAGACCAGAACAGTTTTCAAATTGTTGCAGCAGATCAAAGAGCTTGTGAGCAGACTGAATATCTTTAACAAAAACAGTTGTGTCATCGGCATACTGGGTTATTTTTATAGATTTATTTGGATCAATTTGAATACCTTCTATTTCCTTTGAGCGTTTAATTGCATTGCTTAAAATTTCTACACCAATAACAAACAATTGGGGTAGAGTTACTGGGCGCAGAGTCTCTGCAGAGTCCCACCCTCACCGGTCCACCCGCCGAGGGAGCTCCAATAGCCTGATGATGCTGAAAACATTTTATAATAAAATTTCGATATAACGCGCCGATTGGTTGAA
>NW_028145581.1:870000-900000 GCF_977016875.1 Pavona decussata
ATGTGTGTACAATATTTGTTTGAGCTCGTTGAATTCTTGCTGCAGTTTATCTACCTTATCTACATCGTGGTTTACTATGAAATATATCTCTTATTGGCACCAAACCCTTCAACACTCACAAAAACTCAACTTTTATTACACAATCAAAAAACAATAAAGGTCCCTCTGCTTACCTAGATCTCACAAGGAAAAACGCTTCTAGGAAAGCATTAGTGAAACTAAGAATAAGCAGCCACAAGCTTTTGATTGAAACAGGAAGACACGACAACAAACCCCGTAATGAAAGGGTGTGTAATGTTTGCAACTGTAAAACCATTGAAGACGAAATTCATTTTTTATTAGATTGCCCAAGTTACTCTTCTTTAAGAGATATGTTATTTACTAAAATAGAACCTAGCCTTCCATTTACACGATTATTAGTAAAAGAAGCTTTACTATCGCAAACTCAACTGACTATTTTATAAACACTTAATTAATTTCATTTGTTTCCTCGTGCTTCGAATTGAGAGATAACTTCTGTCCGGAATGATTACTTCTGCTGTATGAATAGTTTAAAATAAGCAAAGAACTCAGTTACTTTATTTATTCTTTTTATGATTATTTTTTATTTTATTTTTATTTTATTTTATTTTATTTTGAGTTATCTTAGGAATTAGTTAACGAATCAATAATTAGCTATGAATTTGCAATACTGTATTTTTTATAGTCATGCAAATAAAGCTTGTTGTTGTTGTTGTTGTTGTTGTTGTTGTTGATAACACATTCGAAAGAATAACAGAAGAAGAAATTGGCAATCTCACACTAGAGAAGCACAAAAACATGGAAGAACAAAGAGACAAATGTAATGATTGGAGACAGGATAATTTTCCACAATATTGTTACCTCTTCTCGTTTTATACAGGAAATAGAGCCTTATCACTCGGCGGCCATGTTGAGTTTCAGGAGAATAAAAAGCCTCGCACTCAGTTCGCGTCTGGCCGAGGCTTGCCGCGCAAAACAAAGCTTTTCATTCCCCTGAGAATCAACATGGCCGCCGAGTGATAAGGCTCTATTGTCTCTAGAGGGTGAATACATGCCTTGCTGTCTATGACAAATGTACGCGACGCCCTCACTGCTTAATTATCCTTTAATTACATTTTCCAAAAATCAATTTAGACTGCAAGCAGTCCCTTTCTGGTTAGTCGAGAGGTCGCTCGAAAAAAAAAAAACTGGAACAAACGAGCGGAGGGGGGTTTGGGGAGAGACGAGAAAAAAAGGGAAAGGGTGCTTTTCCGTTGCTGGTGCGACGAGAAATTCGAACGCGTTGGTTACAGTAAAGAGCGCAGTCCCTTTCTTTCCCTTCTCTCCCCCAGTCTCTTCTCGTTTATTTCTCCTCGCTCCAGTCACGAGCGCACCCTGTTGACTAACCAGAAAGGGACTGCTTGCAGTCTAAAAATCAATTCGGAAAGTCGTATCAGTGAAACAGAACTTATGGAACAAAAGACAGTTTTGCAATCAGGTATATCCTTCTACCAACGTACTTCAATACGGATCTGTGTTGCCGTAAATGTCTTAGCAGAGAAAACTTCTTCTGATAAACAGGTCTTGTTTAGTTAATTGGCAGCTTGGCTGTTTCAGTGCTTCACATAGACTGGTAACACCGACATCAGTGATCCGATTACGATACAGAGCTAGTCTGGCTACTTTGCAGCTTGGCTGTTTTAGTGCTTCACATAGACTGGCAACACCGACATCAGTGATCTCATTAGCATTCAGTTGTAATGTGGTTACTTTGCAGCTTGGTTGTTTTAGTGCTTCACATAGACTGGCAACACCGACATCAGTGATCTGATTACGATCCAGATGTAGTTTGGTTACTTTGCAGCTTGGCTGTTTTAATGCTCCACATAGACTGGCAACACCGACATCAGTGATCTGATTACGATCCAGATGTAGTTCGGTTACTTTGCAGCTTGGCTGTTTTAGTGCTTCACATAGACTGGCAACACCGACATCAGTGATCTGATTACGATCCAGATGTAGTTTGGTTACTTTGCAGCTTGGCTGTTTTAATGCTCCACATAGACTGGCAACACCGACATCAGTGATCTGATTACGATCCAGATGTAGTTCGGTTACTTTGCAGCTTGGCTGTTTTAGTGCTTCACATAGACTGGCAACACCGACATCAGTGATCTGATTACGATCCAGATGTAGTTCGGTTACTTTGCAGCTTGGCTGTTTTAGTGCTTCACATAGACTGGTAACACCGACAAAAGTGATCTGATTACCAACCAGATATAGTTCGGTTACTTTGCAGCTTGGCTGTGTTAGTGCTTCACATAGACAGGCAACACCGACATCAGTGATCTGATTAGCACCCAGATATAGTTCGGTTATTTTGGAGCTTGGCTGTTTTAGTGCTTCACATAGACAGGCAACACCGACATCAGTGATCTGATTAGCACCCAGATATAGTTCGGTTACTTTGCAGCTTGGCTGTTTTAGTGCTTCACATAGACTGGTAGCACCGGCATCAGTGATCTGAGTATTTCTCAGAGAAAGACTGGTTAACGTTTTACACAGTGATTCGTAAATAGAATCTTCACAGTCATTATCCAGCGATAGCTCGGTGATGAAACAAGAATCTCTTTCTAACGATGCAGAGATCCGTCTTAATCCAGATGATATCGTGCTGTCTCGAATGATTAACGTCTTGATGGGGATGAATGGCATCTGCTCATACAATGTCATTCCCGAGTCAGCAATTCCTAAGTTCACAGTGTTAAATGGCGGCTGTCCAGACGGCAATGTTTGGTGTCTTGTGCTGGGTTCCTCTTCATTCAATGCACTGATTGTATCGAGAAAAAATGATATGGCAATACAATCCACGTCAGTTATACCATAAAAACAAATCTGTTCATCACGAACAGGGTGTTGACGGTAATAATCTTTAGCGAATTCCTTGTCCTGATATTCATAGAGACATTTTGCTTGAAGAAGGTGGTGATTTTTCTGAGGAGTGTTTGGTGAAAGTTGTTCAAGCAATCTTTCCATAAGCTGACCGTCTTTTACTTTTGACAGAATACCAGCCATAAGCTGCATGACCATCGTGGATACAGTTTCTCTTGGAGGAATTTCCCTTTTCTTTACAAACCAACGGGCAGCTAAATATTCCTGAGGAGTTAAGTGAGTAAAACAAAAATGTTTTTTTGTTTGAGAAAAAGACACCCTGAAGGGAGGACCACAATGAAGGATACCGCTTTTCCTCAAGCTTTCAACTTCTTTGGAACTGAACTTTTTCATTTCTTCCTCGCCAAAAAGAAACTTTTTCTCCATAAGCAACTCAGCTGCAAACTTTGACAGCTCATCCAGAAAGGTTTCGTCAAAATGAGGAACTTCATTTTTGTCGTGTTTTTCCCTGAAAATGTTGAACACTTCAAAATAGAGATCACTTGCTGAGATGGGTAGATCATCAGTACTCTTTGATTCTTTTAGAACGTACTCCATGTATGAACACATCAGAGCACAAAGCACGGGAATGTGAGCAAAACTGATGAGATTCTCGTTCTTTGTAATATGCTCCAGTACAGTGTTTTTCATTATTTCGTTCTCTCGGAAATATTTCTCAATGTATTCTCTCACCTCTAGTGGAGAAAACCCCGTAACTTCCACTTTCCGATCGAAGTGCATTCCACTGATTTTGTCAGATTCATCAGGTCTTGACGTTATCATAACAGCAGCCTTTCCTAAAATTGTTCCCCTCATTAGTTTGGCACATAGTGCAGCTACCGGCATTTTCTCTCGACAGCTGTTTGGATACCTTTCATGCGCATCGCCAGAGATATCAGCTTGTTGGGAAAATTCGTCAAAACCATCAAGAATAATCAAAACTTCTTCGGGGTGATTAACAATGTATTCGAAAAGGGAATCGTTGATATTTGATTGGTCATCTAATATTGAAGAGCGGTTTAAGATCTCTCAGTCAAAGTAAAAGTCTCTCCCTCAAGTAAATTCAACTGACGAAATGTCATCAGGTACGCAAATTTAAAACTGGGCATTTGCGCATTTGTTGGTGACAGAAGCATCTTTTCGTTAGCCCAATCTCGAAAAAGTTTTTGACAGAACAAGGTCTTTCCGATCCCTGCCTTTCCAGTGACAAGAATGGATTTGGGATTCTCTTTTTCTTCGGTGGCGCGAATAAACAATTCTTGACAGTGTTTGACTCGAGTTCCGCTCACTTGACCATACTGCTTGAGATGTGCCCTTCTTTTGGCATCTCCGTCTTTAATGGGCTTTCGTCCATGTTGCATGACAAGATTAGTAAATATTTCGTCTGTTTTCATCTTGGCGAGAGTAGGAATGTCCAACAGTTTGGGCTGCAACTCTGTTTGTCTTTCTATTGATGCTTTCAAGGCTGCTGAGTAGGCATCAACTTCTTAAAAACAAACGAAAAAAATATAATAATTTAACAGATAAAAAAGTGTTATCATTTAAAAAAAATGGGCACGCGCTTTCTGTTGCACAGAAAACTGTATTTAAGGTTACCGTATACCCAAAAAAGTTTAAAGTATTGGTTATCAAACTGTGCCAAGAATTTTGAAATAAAATGGATTATCGAATTTTTCACGACCTCTACATGCGAGCGTCCTAATCACCTTTCGAAAGCTACAAGTCAATGCGAAGTTTGGTTTTCCCTAACTTAATTTGCTCCTCAGTTTCCGGATTTAAAGCGCTAAAAAATCGTGTCTGCGTTTTGCCATATTCAATTGCAGCGAAAAGTTACAGACCATTTTCGAAATTGGTTTAAAAAATTGTGGAGTGATCATACACAAATCGCTCTCGGAGAAAAAATATTTCTAAAGAAAAAATTCGCTGTCAAGTTTTTGTTGTTTATATGTTAAACTAGCTACTGTCCAAACTTGAAAGCAAACCAACAAATTCCCTTTGAGTTTTAGCTCAAAAGTGTCTCCTCCAAGTGAAAAAATAATTCGAGAAAACGGTGCTAAAAATTCGGAAATTGACTTTATTTCAAAATTCTTGGTTTAGTTTGATAGGCAGCTTTATAAGCTTTAATAAGAATTTTTTTTAACAGGGAGCCCACGTCACAAAATGTGGTTTTCAGTGAGGCCCTGCATAAATCTAACGTAAGAATACAAAAAAAGTTACAAATATAGCTATCTAAAAAATAAAAAGTAAAAAGGATAAGATCGATAAAAGAGTCTACATGTTTCTAATAAGACGTCTAAAAACTAAAAAATTGGAAATGTTCCTAATGCCGTCTGGGAGAGCGTTCCAGTCATCTACTGCATGACAAATAAAGCGATGCTTTCCCCATGAGTGCTTTGATTGTGGTTTACAATTTGATACAAGCGTTCAGGTATCTACATTTTAAGCCGTACACGCTACATCGCTTGGACGCGAGACCCCTCTAAAGGTATACGGTAATCTTAATCAATCAGAGAGCGCGCCATATGAGCAGAATTTCAAAACGGAATGTATGTACCAACTGTTTGTGTGCCTCATGTTTCTGTAGAGAAGAAGCATCTCTGTATCGAATAACAATGAGATTCACAAAAGTAAAAACTTTGTAGCTCTACATGGCAATGTGAAAGCTTCATCTACCCAAAAGGTTTCGGGTACAAACTCATTACTTGCTACCCTGTGATCATCGGCGTACGAGCAAACATTTTTGAAACTGGCGTTGTGGGGAGCAGGGGCCAGATGTTAATTTGAGCGAATGAAAGATGTTAGCCGTTAGTGCAAACAGACAGCGGTGTCCGGGCTATAACTTCTAGATGGAGCTGCAATGGCTTATGTCAACGTTGTGTTTGCAGGCTTGCACGATTTTCATATCTCTGAAAAATCTACTGATATAAGCTGTCATGTACCCCGTTTAAATTTTCGGGCTGTAATCTAGGTAGCCTTTATCAAAGTGCATAGTCATGCTTTATTCATGGGCGCATTTGTCCGCCGTCTTGGATTTTTTTTTGATGTTCAAAAATGTCTTGTAGCGCTTCCAATATTATGAATATGCAGAGATTATCGGATAAGTGGTGCAGTAGATATGTGAACTGCTTAATCGTTCCAAGTTTAAGTCGCAGATTGTGCATTAGTTTTCTTTCTCCTTTTGTACAATCGTTTGTTTTCATTTTGGTTGCCTTTTGCTTACAGTCGACTCAATTCATTAAAACATCAAACTCCTGTGTAAGAACATTATCCCTGTATATTTTATACCGTAATTATGACTGAAATTAGTGAAATGTAGCAGGGGCATCCAAGAATTCATTTCAATCTCTTAAATTGCTCAGAAATTCGGATTTGGATTTAAAAGGAATCTTACGTTCCAGTGTTATGACATTTTCAGCTGACATTTTATTTTCAAATAAACTCGGCTCGAATTTCTGAGTTGATCAGATATCCCCCGAAATGAATCATTAGGTACCCTGATTATTACTATATTTGTAGTTTCATCTTCATCTTCAATTGTAAAAACAAATTAAACAGGTTTTTCTGGAGATAAACCTCTATATTCGTCTTCTCTTTCTTGTTAGCTAACCTGGTTTGACATCCTTCATTTTAAGGCTTTCAGCTCCTTGATCCAAGTGTTCTACCTTGTCTGTCATTGCAGTTAGGCCCTGCCTCAGTAGCTCAACTTCGTGTTCTACCTTGTCTGTCATTGCAGTTAGTCCCTGCTGCAGTTGGTCAACTTCGTGTTCAACATTACCTGCCAATGTAGTTAGGCCCTGCTCCAGTTGCTCAACTTTGTGTTCCACCTTGTCTGTCATTGCAGTTAGTCCCTGCTGCAGTTGGTCAACCTCGTGTTCAACATTACCTGCCAATGTAGTTAGGCCCTGCTCCAGTTGCTCAACTTTGTGTTCCACCTTGTCTGTCATTGCAGTTAGGCCCTGCTGCAGCAGCTCAACTTTGTCGTCTGTCTTGGCAAGCCCTTCTTGTAACGCCTGAACTTGCATCGATAGTCGTTCGTGGACAGCTTTCTGACAATGCAACAGTCTCTTCAGAGTCCCCTCCACCTCTTGAAGCTTTTCCTTTTGTTGCATCAAAGCGTCGTCATGTTCATCCAGCCTAGTTCCTTGGCAAAGTTGCGAATCTTCAAGGACGGCAACCTGTTTTCGAACTGAAGCGAATTGCTTGATTTCCTGATCCAATACTGACTTAATGTTGTTGCTGTCGTCGATGAGATCATTGACATTTTCTTCTACTAAAGTCAGAAGGTCCCCGTCCACAGCATGTCCCATACACAACTGGCACCCTGCAGCATACAAAAAGACTCTATGATTAGCATACTACTAGATTATAATACATTGAAGTATACATACAGGTTCAGGTCAGTAAAATAAACTCGACTTGGACGGTGTCCGATTCATTCAGTCCAAGCGAATGTCCCTTAAAGAAATTCCCTTACATGTATGCAGAAAGAAATTGCGAAACAAATAATGTTGTTAAACAATTCTTATCGCTTAATGATTTTTGATGATATCTATCTAGCCACTAACTTATAGAGTCAGTTTGAGTGCAACTTATATTACACGTCATTTCATTTGTGTTAGGCGGCTGTTTTTTAATGAGCACACCCCTCTTGGAGGTCAGCTTTATTTAATTGAGCAAGTGTGGGTAAAAATTGATACCTTCGCCGGTTCGTTTCCTAGTTCTTTCGTCTGTTCGTTTAATTATTCATTTAACTATCCGTTTTCTTCATGCATTCAAAGCGAGAGCTAACGCTTAGCAAAAAGAGTTCGCTTGCTTACCTTTAGTTTGCCAATCATACAGATCTTCCAATGTCTTCTTCTCCTTCCCAGCAGTCAGGCCCAGACTTCTCACCAATGCTTCTAGCTTAGCAAAGCAATCATCGAAGAAGGTATCAGACCATTCACTGACGTCAAAATGGCCCCACTTGTTTCGGACATTTTTTCTGACATCATCAGCATATGTCTGAGTGAACGCGGAGAAAATAGCGTTTGGTTGGTAGAAGGAAATTCCCAACAAGTTCAAGATGGCAGTCATGTCCATCGACTCATCAAAGGCAGAAAACATAGCAAGATGATTCGGCAGGTATATCTTATCCAGGTCAGCTGAACTGTTGATAGTAAAACAGTAGCTTTTCTTGTCACTGCCATGCAGTACACTGTTGTTATTAACGCTCTGAAATTTCAGTTTTTTAAGGTGTGGATCAGTATTGGCGTAATGGTAAGTCAGTGTCTTCAGAGTACAGCTTGGGGTCAGGTGTTTGTCCAAGTCGTCATAATGAGTGTCCATTCCTGCTTTGATAACATCTCGCAAAACTGGAGCGACAACTTTGTTCATAGCAACTCCTACAACAATCCATCTCTTCTCTTCATCAGAGACCATCATCTTTAGTACCAAGACGGATAAAAAAAAAATTAATCAAAGAATGTGTATATTACCTGGTACCTAATAGTATATTGTTTTTTTTTTTTTCATAATTGATGTGTGGACCCCGTGATTCAGTTTTGCACTGTGGCGGACAAAAACAACAATATTTTATTTCACTAAACTTGAGTTTTTGCTAAAAATCGGGGACAGCAGAGGCACCAAATAGTTCATTTCGGTGGATATCGAAGGGGTAATATGTTGACAAAAATACGAAAAGATGACAACTACCTATTTCCTAAAACCAATAACAGCTAATAAATTCGAGGAATAAAATCAAATTACTTAAAACGCTTGCGACTGACATTTGCACCTAAAGAATCCGAACACATCAATCTGTATTTGCTTACACAAATGTGTCTTTAGAAAGGCCAGAAAACGATCAGGGAACACAGGAGACAGCATTATTACTATTTTGCTTAAACGTTCGCTCTCCTGAATTAAACCATGTTACGGAAACTGAGCTTCAGTTTAACTATGAAGCCAAAAGGAAGAGAACGTTTGTAAAATTTTAAGAATCGACAGTGATTGATCACGAATCACTGAGAAATAGCTCTGTTATCAGTTCTACTTTTTGACAATACGTTTCTACGGCGCGTTTCTTTGACTTTTTTACGGTCATTTACTTAACTGTAAAATCGCTACACAGTTTCAAATTTTAAGCAAATCTTTTTGAACTAAAGTTGCTTCTTCCTTGCAGCCTTCGCTGTCTGCTTACTTGCAACATTACTAATACTATTATAAATAAATACTTCTGTCCGCCGGTTTACTTTTTTCGTCGAGTTGCATACATAATTCTTCATTCTCCTTCAAAAGGTAATCATATGAAATTTACCATTGCGCGATTGCGCGCTGATTGCGGATATTGACTTAATGATTACGAAAGGTGTTTGAATTATGAATTTACTTGTGTGAGCCGTGCTGGTAACTAACTTGTTTACAAAAAATGCTATTTAATTCGGAAAATACTGATGAATTGTGAAATGTAGCTGACTGCTCGCTGACAGACTTTCATGTGCTGGTATATTTAACAATTAGATTATGAGCTCGAGGTTTCTATCGCGTGATAGTTGATTCGGGCTTTGCCCCCACGCGTAGAAACCGAGAACGAATATGCTAATTGTATTAGTATAAATCTACTATAGTATAAATCTACTAATCTGCTGGTTACTTGGAGGTCACATGACATCTAACAATGAAACTCTTGCCTGTCAACATTGCAAAATCCATGACGCCCTATCCCTAACCCTAACTCGGCTCCGATGCGGGAAACATTGAGATTCCCGGGAAACATTTTAAAAGTGTTTAATGTTTTAAATTTGGCAACTTCAGAAAAAAATCTTCATATTTATTCGATTAACAGTCAACCTTCGAATAAGAGAAGACCTCAAATAGGTGCCCACCCTTAAAGCCCAAAAAGTTAATAAGCGCCCTCGCCACCCTCTCCCGACAAACAACATTTCTGTACCAGCCCAGCGTGAAGTAAGAGAGACGTCAGTTATGTTCCGAAATTGGTTTTAGACTCGGTAGTCAAATATGAGCTTTTATATTGTCTATGGCTTGTTCATGTTAGCTTTTGTACTTTGTTTTGTCTTGTTGAAGCAAAACAAACTTGTTCAGTCCCTTGTTTTGTTATTCTTTAATATTGCCCTCGCTTAGTGAAAAAATAATAAGCGTCCACCCTCACTGACCCAAAATTAAATAAGCGCCCAGGGCGGTTAATCGAATAAATACGGTAGTTTCCTGTTGGTGAAACTGCGAAATGCCAACCAAGTCGGCAAATGTCACAAACGTTTACTAATTATACGATTTTTGTAACAGCTGATGGTCTCCTCGATGAAGTATCAATGTTTTTTTCGTTTGCTACAATTCAATCAAGCAGTGCACATTCCACAACCACCAGAGGCACACATTTTTAGACTGTCACAAAATTAATTCAATGAAATTAACATATATATTAATCTTATCACGCATGAGAAGATTTTCATTTGTTTGTTGAGCTTCTACGATAAACGCTAATTTGCTTCCAACAATCTTAGATAAATGCAAAAACACGTTTCGGTCTAAAATTCGAAAGTTTGATTCCATACTCCAAAGAAACTTTGTCCTAAGAAGCCAGTTTCTTTCAGACATTATTAATAGATACGCAGTCGACCATCACTTATCATCAACACAGTTTCGAAAAGCTTTTGCATCAAAGTTTCTAAAAAAACGCATTTCCTTGAATCGATTACGCCGACGTCTCACGAAACTTACAATTATAGAGGAGAACGGAACTACCATACACTAACTGTACGTGAGTCTTGCATATTTGATTGACGGAATGCGGGAAACCGCTTGCATACAGTCAGCATGTATAGTCTCATGAAAAATGCATTGATGTTTGGAATTTTGCGAGCCGATTACTTAACTATCCAGCGTTTAGTCTTTATCACAGACGCAAATACTTGTAAATATAAAATAACTAACGCTTACCAAAAATGACAATTTATTTTACTGTGAAGTACACCGCAAATGCGATCCACCACAATAAATCACACTAAAGAGTAAAGATTCTAAAGAGGATGACAGTGATCTCTGTCTGCTATTAAAACAATCATTAACTTATTTTGTTTAAGTGAACATTTTTGCATACTAGATATGCGTTCTTCGGCTTTTTTTTTTTTTTTGGAAGATTTGATGGGAGAAGTCTAAATTGACCACAAGTTGAGCAGAGATCGGCCGGTTCTCCTGCAGAATCCAAAGAAAATAAAGTTCTGAAAGTTGATTACAGATTTGTGGTCGAGATCGCGGGTTGTTACGGATAATCGGTCTTCCCGAAAACGTATGTTTGGTTTTATAAACAGTGCTGATAAGGTATTAATTTGGCCACCTTAAAAAGATTCTCGAGTGTTGACTCTGACGAAGGGCTAACGCTCGAGACGTCAGTACTCGAGTCATTTTACGGTGGCCAAATTACGTAGTGTTGATAAAACCAAACATTCCTTTCTACTCCCTATCGATGCAGTACAACAGTTTCTTTAGACACTAACCGCCTTTTTTAAAAAAAGTTACTTAAACAAGTCGATCTTTCCATTCAATGTATGTCAACGGTAAACCGTTCACTCATGGCGAATACAATACAGCCATCCTACCTTACTTGCAGACATGTTGTAGTTTCTGAGCTGCTCACCAGGAGCGCGTCGCAATTCTTGTGCTACGTCTTGTCCGCCTGCACCGAGACTTGCTCGCCGATTTAACGATTAAATCTCTCCATCTCACCGGGAACAGGCTAATAAGTTATTTTTGTTCCTTTACAACGAAAAGAAACAGACACCACAAACAAACTAAAACCAAGTGAATATAACGTAGCTTTAGGTGCGATATTAGAAATCGACTGAAATTAGCATATAATGCGCCAGTGATTTTCAAACAACGCTGTGTGTGGAAGTATATTGGCTTTGAACAGTAACTCAGTTTTTTAAATAGTAGCCATGGAATTTTAGCGAATTCTACTGATACAGCTAATTATACCGTGTTTCGCTCGTGTAGCTGAAATTTAAATTTCGAACTTTGCACAATTACGTCTCAAAAGTGAACGGAACTTGTTAAAGGTGTAGATGAGAATGAAATGCCTCACTACCATTGCGGTCGACCGTAGAAGCGGAAACGACAGGAATCTGCTTGCGAAGCAGTTTTTTTAAGAACCCTTGTGAATGACTCTTTCATCCTTGTACGAAATTGAATTGAAGACTTGTAACGGTATTTCATGTTAAGTCAACTCATCACCGACAAAACTGATCCCAACTCAAGCGGTGTTTGATCATTCTAGCTTAAAGCACACTTTTCTGATAATTTATTACAACTACGTAATATAATTTGTTGACCAATATAGATGACGGATGTGCGATAATAGTGAACACGCCAGTTTCACTTTCGAAGTGTTGTTTTCACAATTTTCACAAGCGTCTCTATATTTACTATTTTCGTATCAAGGCGTTCATCAGTGTGTGGCTTGGCATATTTTTTCACAGAGAATTGAATACTTGAAAATTGTTTCTGAGATAATGGTAGTCCGGAGGTTAGTCCCTAGATAAAGGTGGAAGGTTGCCTTCAATACATGATAAAGTTTGAATTGCCGGATCGGTCAAGTTTTTGGCAAGGCCTGCGCCCACAGATAAAACGCCTATATGCTGCCGGAGATAGAAAATTGTGCTCAATCGTCTCGGCCATATTCCGGAGGTCCGCCGGTTTTTTATTTTTTGTTTTCTTATTATTATTTTTTTTTTTTACTGTAGTTCTGACACACAAGACCTGATTTCAGAGTTTTCAGTTTATTCCCAAGTTGTGCAAAGAGGTACTAAGTGTTTGGCAAGCACCTCAAGAGTGTCTGATTGAACACCTCGACAACACTTCATACTTACATCTTTGACTCTGTACCATCAAACAGTTAAAATCGTAGGCATTTATCTCACGAACAATAAAAACTGATTTGTTACAGCAATTTTGATGGAAGTCATACCAAAAATTGATTCAAAAGGGCTACAATCTTGGAAAAGGCAAATATGAATTAACACCAACCCCCCCCCCCCCCCCCCCCCCTCGCCCTCCATTTCAATGACGGAAGAATAGCGCGTTTTACTTTGCACGCGAATTCACCATTGATTTTGGGGGAAGTGTCCCAGTTTCATGTTGAAGAACTTATTTCATTGCATATGAGCACATGGACATTTTATAATTGATTTGTGACATAACCAAAAATTAAAATGGACTACACTGAACCCTCCCGGGGGGTGGGGTACTCCCTATAATGAAACTATACGGGTAGGCTCCGGCCGAAAGGGGAACCTTTTTTAGGATGAAGGTATACAAAAGGGGAGAGATGTCACCAGCTGAAGTATAATGAAGGGTAGGAAAAACTGTTATTTAAGTATTTAAAGGGCCTATCAAAATATCTTGAACAGAACCTGCGAATATATAGGCAGTTTTTTACGGTAAGTATGTGAATGGGGCAACTTCTCTTTCAAAAATAGTATATAAAAGAACAAGGCACGGAGCCTCTCCTGATAATTCTTTATTGAGTAGCCCCCCTCCCCATCCCCCTGAGCACTGAGCGCCTAAGGCACGCATCCCTGTCCCCTAGTGTGTGAGTGTGCTAATTATAATTTTTTAACTTTCTTTTCTCTGATTGATTGATTGATTGATTGGTTGATTGATTGATTGATTGATTGATTGATTGATTGATTGATTGATTGATTGATTGATTGATTGATTGATTGATTGATTGGTTGATTGATTGATTGATTGATTGATTGATTGATTGATTGATTGATTGATTGATTGATTGATTGATTGATTGATTAGTTGTACCGCGTTACTTGTAAATCACTGATCATGTTCCACTTCTTTTTGTAAATTCTTGACTGGTAAATAACTTAACGAACCTTGTAAACCAGCTTGTAATATTTTGTCTTTGTAGCATTAGTTAGCTGTTATTATGTAATTGAAATAAAAGTTACAACAAAAACACCTCGAAGAAGAACCGTGAAGAAATTCAATCTACACAAGTTTTAACACAAGAGCTGATAAAACATAATAAAAGTTTTATTTCATTTCACATCAAAGGGATACTTATTTCAAAACTTGAGTTTTGAACAATTCTCCTTTAAGCGTTTCGAAATTCCAAAAACCAGAAAAAAATTTAATTACTTTGAAACGATCCACAAACCAAACTGATAACGAGGCTGTCATTATGACAAGACACGAAACAACTAATCTATTGGGAGAACATGATAATGTTCGTGACAATTTCGTCTAAAATGTGGATCATTTTTTAAAACGTAGCATTACTAAAGTAAGTCTGTTCAAAAGTTGATAAATTATAGAGGATAACACTTTAGGTCTATGATTTTAGCAGTTATACAATACCATCAATTATTGATTACTTGTTTATTGTAAATAGTAAATTTTAATGTTATGTTTATACATATAAGAAAGTCTTATTTTACTTTACAATTTTATTACAGTTATTGTTTATGTATCTTTAATATTATTTACACGACCCCACAAGCTGCATAGCTTAAATACTCATCGTGTCTAAATAAAGGTTTTACTTACTTACTTACTAACACTGATCCTTAAAGCAAAATTAAAATAGAGTAAATACGTTACAATACCGTTATGCATAAAAGTTCAAAAATATTGAATAAATGAAATTAAGAGCGGCTGCCTGTAAGAATCGAGAACTGCATTTCAGCGACCACTTGGTCGAATTTCTGATATTTCGTCTGAAGATACCCTTGGATTAACTATTTTCGAAAATCATATTTTAAAGTTCCAAGGTATTTTATTTTTTGAGAAAATTGCAAGAGTTTGAAATGCGGCCAAGGTGCGGTCACGGGCCGATGAAAACCGCGAGAATTTAGGTCAAAGGACGAAGCCCCGTTCACGGTGTAAAATAACCCAATGAACTTGAAACTTTCCACAAACCTAGACCAACCATCTTGCAAGAGAATTAATACAATAAACATTCCAAACTCGCTGGCTGCTTTCTAAAGCATGCAGATTTGTGTACGCTACTCAAAATGACCTTGAAACTAATGCTTATTTTCATTGAAATAAAAGTGTTTCTGGTATGTCATTTTCTCTAAATTAAATCTCATATATCGAAAGACGAAGAAAAGAACTTTATTTGTACCAAGTTTCGAGCTCTGATTCAAACTATTTCCCACTCAAGGAAGATCGAATATGCGTGCGATACTTGCGGCTCGCAATTCACGTCACGAGTTATGAGATCAGAACCGATTCACAAACACTTGACATCTGGAGCCCGTGAATGTTTCCAAACATCACATCAGTGGGCCCTAAAACTAATCAGACGGACTGAAGACAGCCATTCAATGTTTTTCGATCCGAGATTTCTTTCCTACTCTGCTCTAAAATAATATAGTTATTCCGGTCAATTAGCCTACGAAACATGTGCAACAAATTTGCATACCATTTCGATGTCGCACGAAAAAGTAGTGCAAATCATCCTTTACAGCTCCTTTATCTTCTTAAATGAAGTAGTCGATCAGTAAAATGGAGAAAAGCGTGTGACTTTGTTCCTGTCGTGTTGTTTTGAGCGTTCGTGTTTCGCAGCGACGGCTCAAATCAATAAGCCAGTGTGACACTGATCAACTGTAACTCGATATTCCCTTCGGTGATGTGGGTAACGCGAACGTGATCCTGGCCAGGCATTTCGGTATGGAATCCTGCGCGTACAAGCTAGGGCGCTTTTAGGAACTGTAAATAGTGAAAAGTACTGCTTGTGGGCCAAGTTACGACTACCCTGGTGATGAAAACCTTGTCAAGCTAAAAGACCGTACAACAGATGCGAGAGCCCATCTTGCCAGCTTTGATTTTTTTTTTTTTTCGCGAAAAAAATTCAAGTATTAGTGTCATTTCGTTTTTTAACTTCAATTATACATACCCTGGAACGTCGATTTTTTCGCGAAAAAAAGAAAGAAAGAAAGAAAGAAACATCCATAACGGCCATCCTTACAATTAAAAGTATGAAATCTGTATATTTGAGAGCTCCCCACCAACCACCAACCCGACCTTCCCTCCCCCTAGCTACAAGCGTCAATAATATTGTGGTTATTGTTTACTTTCCTAGACCGTTTTCTCGTTGTTCCTGCCAATTTCTTCCAACTCTGTGAAAAAAATAATAGCATGAAATCTGAAATTGGAAAATGAATAGGCGAAATACGGCCCTCACCCGCACGTGCTAGTAATAAGGTAGTAACGGCCCTCACCCGCTTGCGCTAGCAATAAGTTAGTTTTCGTGGCCATCACCAGCCAGACCAAGGCTGGCAAGATTCCTATCTTCTCGAAAATTGAAAGAAACCGGCAGGAACAACGATAAAACCGGTTTGGGAAAGTAAACAATAACCACAATTGACGCTTATCGCCAGAGGGGATGGCGGTGGGGGAGGTCGCGTTGGTCGGTGGAGAATTCACTTCTCTGATACCCTCAAAGTTGATACCCTCAGACTACTCTGACACCCTCAAATTTTATATTATTAATTGTGGGGATGGTGGTTATGGATAGATCTTTTTCGCAAAAAATCCACGTTCCGGGATCTGCATTACTGTAAGTAAAAAAAAAAAAAAAAAAAAACAAAAACTGACACTAATACTTGAACGTCAATTTTTTCGCGGAAAAAACAAAGGCTGGAAAGGTGGGCTCTCAGATCTCTTGAACAGTCCTTAAGCTCGTCAAGGTCATCATCACAAGGGTAGTCGCAGCTTGGCCCACAAGCACTACTTTTCTAAAAGCGCCCTGAACGCCAAAGTGCCTGGCCAGGATCACGTGGGCGTTACCCACATCACCGAAGGGAATATCGAGTTACAGTTGATCAGTGCCACACTGGCTTATTGATTTGAGCCGTCGCTGCCAAACACGAACGCTCAAAACAACACGACAGGAACAAAGTCACACGCTTTTCTCCATTTTACTGATCGACTACTTCATTTAAGAAGATAAAGGAGCTGTAAAGGATGATTTGCACTACTTTTTCGTGCGACATCGAAATGGTATGCAAATTTGTTGCACATGTTTCGTAGGCTAATTGACCGGAATAACTATATTATTTTAGAGCAGAGTAGGAAAGAAATCTCGGATCGAAAAACATTGAATGGCTGTCTTCAGTCCGTCTGATTAGTTTTAGGGCCCACTGATGTGATGTTTGGAAACATTCACGGGCTCCAGATGTCAAGTGTTTGTGAATCGGTTCTGATCTCATAACTCGTGACGTGAATTGCGAGCCGCAAGTATCGCACGCATATTCGATCTTCCTTGAGTGGGAAATAGTTTGAATCAGAGCTCGAAACTTGGTACAAATAAAGTTCTTTTCTTCGTCTTTCGATATATGAGATTTAATTTAGAGAAAATGACATACCAGAAACACTTTTATTTCAATGAAAATAAGCAGTAGTTTCAAGGTCATTTTGAGTAGCGTACACAAATCTGCATGCTTTAGAAAGCAGCCAGCGAGTTTGGAATGTTTATTGTATTAATTCTCTTGCAAGATGGTTGGTCTAGGTTTGTGTCAGGGTTTCAAGTTCATTGGGTTATTTTACACCGTGAACGGGGCTTCGTCCTTTGACCTAAATTTTCGCGGTTTTCATCGGCCCGTGACCGCACCTTGGCCGCATTTCAAACTCTTGCAATTTTCTCAAAAAATAAAATACCTTGGAACTTTAAAATATGATTTTCGAAAATAGTTAATCCAAGGGTATCTTCAGACAAAATATCAGAAATTCGACCAAGTGGTCGCTGAAATGCAGTTCTCGATTCTTACAGGCAGCCGCTCTTAATTATCTCAAGCCCTTTACTGGTCTGTAAAAGATCAGGCATTTTTCAGGGTCTTGTCACCGTGGTCTTCAGGCCAAGCGTTAAGTTTTGAATTCCATTAATGCCTATCTCCCAGGAAATTAATAGGACTTTTTTCCTCATTGCCCGTCCCAGGGGCCGGGCATTAGTCTACTCCGGGGAATTTGACAGCCTCGTGATTCTCTCAGCTTCTTTCAATGATAACTTCATCACGAAAGACAATGAGTTTGTGATTTACTTTGTGTAAGGAGGACGAAATGAGAAGGTAGATCCGCAGAACGGTCACTGGAGCAAGACAGAGAAATAAGACTTCTTTGGCTTGAATTAGCTTCCATTGGCATGAAGGTATGCCCAGAAAACAGTAAATCAACTTATTATGTTTTATTCGGCTGTACCGTGGAAAATTTGAATAGGCTAGCTCGTTTGTTCCGGCATGTACTAAAACCAGGAACGCCGGAACACCCCGGAACACCGAATTTGACGGTGTTGTTTCGTTTTCCCATTACAGACCATGTAAAAAAATAAAATGTCAATGTAATTTGTTTACCCACGTAACATGAACTAGCTTAGAAGCCGGCGCTAAAAACATAAAAATAATAATAAAAAAAGAACGAATAAATAAAAAAAGAAACAAAGAAACAAGTAAATAAAGAAATAAGCAGGTAAAGAGGTAAAGAAAGGAACAAATAAAGAAACAAAAAGGAGCCCCCCCCCCCCCCCACCCCTAATCTCAGACGCAAAATTCCACTTCCGTAGAAGGAAGTTGTAGCTTTTCAAGAAACAGTTAACTTTTTTCAATTACAAGCCCCTATTGTTAGGTTCTTTTACTGTTTTAAGAAGCCAAAGGGGACGTTGAACAAATTAACAAGCTTGTTGCTTACATTATAAACGCAAGACTATGATCACATAGGGGGAGCTGGAATGGTGGAATGGCACTTGTCTCTCACCAATGTGACCCGGGTTCCCTCCCCGGTCCCGCCGTCATATGAAGGTAGAGTTTGTTGTTTGTTTTTCTCCGGGTTCTCCGGTTTTCCTCACGGCCTAACTCTAAAACCAACAACCTCGTTCCCAGGGTCTCTCCT
The DNA here is from genome assembly GCF_977016875.1 of Pavona decussata. Lineage (NCBI taxonomy): Eukaryota > Metazoa > Cnidaria > Anthozoa > Scleractinia > Agariciidae > Pavona > Pavona decussata. Next base: position 888,829 of record NW_028145581.1, read on the forward strand.
CTTCCTCCTCCTCCTCCTTCTCCTCCTCCTCCTCTAAAGGGTCTCGATGCGCGGATTTACTCCCGCTTCTTGACCCGACGGCTATGCCATGCTGATGAGCCCCAATAAGGGCGAAACAGCTGTCCATGGCTGCCACTGCCCGGGTGATATGGCTGTGCGCATGCGTACGGTATTGGCCATACCACGGGGATGGTACGTGTGTCTCAGTGCTGATAAGTGTTGCTTCTCTCCTCTTCACGTCCCAGGAAGCGAAGAGGAGATACCCTGGGAACGAGGTTGTAAACCAACACTTCTAAATTCTAATTCGATCTCATAAACGTACACTTTATAACAAGCTCTAAGCTCTTTCGTTATACGTGGGTAAACAAATTACATTGACATTTTAGTTTTTACATGGTCTGTAATGGGAAAACAAAGCAACACCGTCCAATTCGGTGTTCCGGGGTGCTCGGGTGTTCCAGGGTGTTCCGGTGTTCCCGATTTTAGTACATGCCGTTTGTTTCCGCCCTGGGGATTTTTGCCAATTTGTTTTCAAAAAATCTTAATACTTGGGGTAGGCCCAAGGATGGGGGGAGGGAGGGGGCGCACTGCTGGAAACGACTGATGCATAACTAAGCTTTACGAGCCTTTCGTATGAAGTACCAGTTAATGGTATGTATTAGATCCAGAGGGATGAGTCAGATGTCGTTTACAAAGTGCCCAGGTAAATTGAAATGTGCAAAATTATTTTAGATGGAGTGGTACGGTGATGTCCTCCAAAGGCTTCGTAAGAAGAGAATTATTTGCGCGCGTGAAATGCGTGGAGAACGTGGACCGCGAAGGGAGGGAGGAAGAGTAAGAAGTTAACATGCAAAATGTCTGATAATCAAATTTTTTAAATACGCCGAAGAAGAATAGCCCTGCCCTTCGAAATATTGGAATCAACATATGTAAATTTCCCTAACCGTACAATCAGCCTTGATCTTATTTATTGGTTCGTTTTATAATGCATTGTTGATTACATCCTCTACTACCAGATCCTATTTTTTTTTTTTTTTTTTGCAGCCACAGTTAGTGGTTTGTAATCAGATCTTGCACAGTTTTCGCGGGACGTTCTTGAGCGCATAATTCACCTTCTCACACGGTATTTCTGTTTAGTAAATCCGAAATGAGAACAAGAAAGCCATATAGGCTTCATAATTAATAAGCAGTCTTGTTATGTCCCACTCTCGCCTCCATGATTTTTAAACCTTTTCCCGGCGTGATGGAGCCAATTGAAAAGTTTTAGTAGAAAGACCGTGTGATGTTGCCTTGTTGACCTTAAGACTAAGTTTCAGGCTTTTCGGAGGGAGGGGGGAGAGGTAACGAGGGAAAAGAAGAGAATCCTTCCCTTTCTGCCCCCTCCCCTAAGGAAGGCCTGATACTCAGGTAAGTTGACTATCCGTTACGCTACTTGAGGTCATACCGAAAGTTGCTTATAATGAAATAGACCTTTTTCATAAATGGCGGCCGATAAATAATTCTTTTGTTTTCATGAAAATTAGCCTTACTAGCCTCGTTAGCATGTGCAAACTTCAATAGAATTTTTACTCTAAAATGAGGTTAGTAGGGCTAATTAACATATATTGAAAAGAATATAAATTGGCCGCCATTTATAAAAAAGGTCTATACCGCCAATTAAAATACTCTTACGATCTCGGAACACCTTTAGACGTTTCTCCATCGTATTTTTTGATTCCATTTCGCGTGTAATCCCTGCTAACTCGGACCAGAACCTCGATCTGCTGTTTCTCAAAGAGCCTTTCAGCCCGACTCTTTTTCGCCAAAATTCAAAATACGAACTTTATACATGGATTTTATGTTCATATTTCAGGATGGAGAGCTTCACTATAGGACCAGCGAGATGGTGCTAAGGCGACTTTCATTTCTTACGACTGTCAAGAAGTAGAGGGGTCGACAAAATTTTACAGGGAGCTTCCAAGTATTTCCCAACCCTGAGTAAAAAATGTTAATATATATATTTAGGCTAGCCTAAAAGCGGAGCTCCACAATTATTTTATCATTGCATCCTATCATTGTTATGTGCAGTTGAGCATTTCTGTATGAAACACATGCACTACAAATATTATCATTATTATTATTATGCGCAGTAAAACTATCTGAATGCACAGTATAAGAAGCACCACAGGGCGCGTGGCGTAACCTGTGAGCCAAGCGAAACTTAAAATAGCACGTGAATAAATCAATAAGATATATATACATATATAAATTAAATAATAATAATAATTATTATTATTATTATTATTATTATTATTATTATTATTATTATTATTATTATTATTATTATTATTATTATTATTATTATTATTATTGTTAATGACATATAATTTTTTTTATAATTTCATATAAGTCGGTTTATCGTATCACCTGTCCGGGCCTGCTCAATCAATACGTATACTATAGAAAATAGTACGGAAAACTGACGTAACTCAGCCGCTTCAGACCTTGTTCAACAACTTTCTTCATGATACAGTCAAACCTGTATATAACGGTCACCCTTGGGAAATGGCCAGGTGACCGTTATATACAGGGTGACCGCTGTACACAGGTTTCCTTTAAACTCCCCCAGAAGTCAATAAATAGCATTTTTATGTACAAATTATCACTCAATTTACGTTTTAGTGACAATAACGAGCCTAGGAACAGAAACGCAATAATCAGGATAAAAAAGGCCTATAAAATGTCCGCGGCGTACTTTTACAGAGGTGCAGTATACAGTCATCTAAGTTTCCTTGTAGGAAAAGCTTTTAACGTAATTATAGATTTAAAAAAAATCGGTTATAGTTCTGAGTTTCGGAGCTCGAAGCTTGATTTCATGTAGTATGGCATTGACTTTACTTAGTGTGAAAGAAAACAAAGTGTGAAAGAAACTTCTTCATGTCTATAGTACTGGGCAAAGTCTTTCAGCTGCTTTGCAAGCCCGACTGCCTGTGCTACTGTCTTATTCATCAAGGTCAAGTTCTGTGGCATCGCTGCCTCTCCTTCGCGTCTCAGGGGAGCTATCGCAATTTCACCACTGCTTCACTATCAAAGAGATCGTTTGGACCTCCTCCCTCCAGTTGGGGTTAGCGTCGTCGATATATCCCTGGCATTATTCGTTAATCGTAACCCAATTTCGTGACCGTTATATAAAGGTAGAAGATAATGAAACTGTGCATTCAGGAAGTCTAAAGGGTGACCGCGTCCGTTATATACAGGTGACCGCTTTATCCAGGTCAACTTAACAGTAAATATAAGGCACGATTTTGGGTTAGTTGTTCAGTGACCGTTATACACAGGGTGCCCGCTATATACAGGGACGTTATATACAGGTTTCACTGTAGTCAGTTTACCTTTAGCTAATTAATAATAAAATTATGAATAATTGAAATTATGAATAAGCGAGGTATCATTGCAGGATATGCCATCCAACAGGGCAAATTTACTGGCAATTTCTTCTGCTGCTAGTTCAGTTTCGGAAGTGGTACAAAGTAAGCTTACTGCATCCGAATGGTGCAACCTTTTTGCATGCAGTTTCTGGTTTGTTCCAGTTATCAAGAGTAAAACATTTCTAAGGAATTTTTTTTTATGTTGAAAAATGCGTTAAAATGCTTTGAAATAAATAAATCTGCCAATGTAATTGCATTTCTACATACTCCTCATTTTCCATACTCCGCATATTCCACGCTCCGCAATCCGCATTCTTTCCTTTCCACCTAACCGCAAACACTGTGTAGCGACCGCGCATTGGCGAGGAGCAATCAATCTATGATTGACAGCTTGTTGTTGGCATAATGCCATTGGACAAGAAAGGAGGTGTAAGAGGGGGTGTGACAAAAAGGCCTGGTCACTGAGCGATGAGAAATATCCTAATGTGTTGTTTGCTGAGATCGCCAAATTTTAAAAGTGCTGTGGGTATTGAAGTGGAGGCTTATCTTCAACAGTCCAGCGTTTTGGAGTTTTGAATACTACCAAGGTAACACAAATTTACCAATGAAAGAGATTCGTTACCTGACTGAGGGCTATTAGGCTCGAAATGTCAACACTCACAAACTGTCTTACCGGAGGCGAATTTACCGTTTTTTATCAAGTCTGTGGATAAACTAAACATTCCTTTCCGCTCCCTACCCACCCAGCACCATAGTTTCTTAAGAAATTAACCGTTATCCATATGTAGCGTAATCTCTAGTAACTTTCTCGCGTGGAATTGGCTCGAGAAACAAAATACGGAAAGATTTCCGCACAAACCAAAAAACAATAATTAAAATGTACGTATACACTCGTGTCTTTTTATAAGCCCTTAGCCCAGGCTGAATATTCTTATTTTTCTGCAGATGTTAGGCTGAAAATGTTCAGATTTTAGTCTATGACCAGATGAGATTTAGAATGTATTTAAGTATCCGTTGGGCTATTTCATTCAATATTTGCCTTCCCCCCCCCCCCCCCCCACTACATTGAAGTATTTTGTGTCTACCCCGGTCAGGAATAACTTTTGAAGACCCCCTCTGATACATTCCACCGTAGGAAAAAATAATGGTTCAAAGATACCGGCATAAGTGCCCCCCCCTAAGAAATTACTCTTAAAGACCCCCTCCTTCCCAGCTCTCAGATTTTCCAGTCCCTCGACGGGGTGGGGGGGGGGGGGGGGGTTGCAGATATTAAATAGAATGGCTCGTTATTACTAGTGTTTTAGTGCCTGTTGAAAGATCAAACTGTCATTAGCAACGAACATTTGGCTAGAGCAGGTTTTTATGTTTTTATTGGCTAGTTTTTGCTGTTTAGAGAAAGGAAGAGTTCTATACAGTTTAGTTAAAAACATATAATTGTATTGCATTTTCTTATTTTCATATTTGATAATTTTGTATTTTCTTTTTTTTTTTAATTCAGTATTGTATGGTGTAATGAAATTTATTTGCTGTAATTGTAAAGCGCGATTGGACATTGCTGGAAATCGCGCTATATAATTTAATCAAGTTTCAGATTTCAAATGAAATCAACTGTTCAATCTGAGGTAGGCTTAAAACAGAGAACCAGACCCATTATAAATAAGCCACCTAAGATTACATCATGAACAAATGTATAGAATTAATTAAGTAATAAAATGTGACCCTCCACGGGAAAACAGGGACAAAGGTGATAGCACGCTCACAACACGCTTCCACTTTAAAACAAAAGAATTTGATTTTAGCACGCTTAAGGCGTGTTCAGAATCTTGCCTCATTACTGAATCTTTTGTTTCGCAGGACACGCTAAAAACAATAAAAAGCGTGACCTAGCGAACAAAGAAGCGTGATCGATCGAACAAAAAGGCGTGTTAATCTCAACAACAAAAGGCTGCGTGCGAAAAAACACAGCACGCTGGCCGTGCGAAAACGCACGCAAAGCGTGACCAGTCTATTTTTTTGAAGAAAGACTGTTTCACAAACCAGACATTAAATCAGAAATACCTTTTCAAAGCATGTTGTCAACTTGCCATTCCTTATTCGCAAAAAGCCGAAAACTTTGTGCTATCGATAATTACATCCATCGCTCTACACATTTGCGAATTTTCAAAGCAAGCTTTGCATTGTGTTCCTGGCTTAGTACGAGGGTAACTTCGGTTCACACCAATTCCTTTCTATTTTGTTTTCAATAACCAGCGACGAGCGGCCGCGAAGAGCACGACCAGCGACGCCATTTTCGCGAGGCGAGAATATTCGGTCCCAGTGTTAACGCTGCTTATCTCGTGGGGGGGAGGCCGCCTGGTCTTTCGCGAGCGAAATCAAAACATCGCCTTAACAATCTCGAGGGTTTAGTTTGATTTCCACTCGCTTTCCCAAAGCTTAGTCTCTTGTCCTATAGTGTACCAAACGTGAGCGAGTTTTTTGGTAAAATTCGTTGAAAACGAAAACAGTTCGCTTGTCATGACCCCAATTAAGTTTATGTACAGCGTGCAGCAATTTTATGGACAAGTTACTTTCATTGACATTGAATCACTGGAAAACCTTCTTTCAAACAGTTTTTCTGAAATCACCTAGCGCACTAAATCTGGATTTTATTGACATTTTCTTATCCGTTTTTGACGGGCCAATTGTGAATCAAAAATAAAAAAAAAAAACACGTTAACGGGTACAAGGTTAACCCTAAAGTTTTTATTACTAGAGTTATAAACAATAATGAACTGTCGAATATTTCAAAGCCACACTTTAATTAAATAATCTATCAGAACTTACAAAATAATCCGGCGAACACCCATAAGCAGCTAAATACTTCTATACTTCACATCAATGGTTTCCTTAATTTTCGAACGAAAATTTGATGTTTAGAAAAAAACAATACACGTTCAGTCAATGTCTACATTGTAATACAACTTTTCAGTAAACTTTGTTACTCTTCGAGTTTTTCTAACTTGCTTGGATTTTCAATCTCTTAACAACAGTTCTTCTTTTCCCTCTACACTTAGAGTTTATCTTTACACGAATATTCTCCCATTGCGCTGCAAAAGATGGAGAATCAAACTTACGCCGCAGAACAGATTCAAGAAATGCTAACTTGTGTTCGTCTAGTTTTTTGTAGCCAAATGTCCCCGCAGTGTTGCCGTTTACCAATTCATCTTCACTAAAAAGAACGTCGACACAAGCCAAGGCGGTTGTAGACACCTGCGAGCCCATGAAGGTGATCGCTTCCACTTTTCGACGTTGTTCATCTGTGGGGCCAAAGGTACAATGGTTCGCTGGCGGACTGTTCAGCTGTATGGTTCTCAATGGTGGTCTCGATGGTAAATTGATAGCGGATGCTACAGGTGATGGAGCTGAAAGGCCTGGAAGAGGACTTTCTACCGAGGCGTTGCCGGAGTTATCATAGCTGTCGTGGCACATGTCGGGTAGGTCAGACAACAGCTCGCTCAATAGCGGTCCAGGCGATTTTCTTATGTCGTCTTGCCTCTGGTCTTTAACGGCAGTCAGCTGGGCGACAATCTGAGCGAGACTTCGTACTTGCTGCTTTAATTCTTCCATGACGTCTACAAAGTCTGTTTGGACTGCAGCATCTGATGTCTGTGGTTTTTGAAGAGTCTTCCCAGTGTCACATTGGATGCTCGCGTCTTTCTTTTTCGGCAATCGCTGCTGTTTTAAGCGTGCTTCCCTTGCATCCCGTTCGGCTAAGAATGCGTGCAACCTCCTAACCTGTGGCATAATAAGTAATTTTTAGCTTAGTACATTAGAATTTACCAGATTCCAAGCTAGTAGAAACCTAATCGGAAAAACATTCACTAAACATTCAACTTCTTCGCCTGTCAAAAATTTATTCCTCGCAAAAACAAATTTCCTTGCTGAAGGAGGCTGTAATATTGTTAACCTAATTACTCTTTCCCACGTATTTAATGTCAGTAAATAGTCATAGATACCGTAACACAGGTGGTCCGAGTGAAGGTATCCGGTCGCCGTGTCGCTACACCGTTAAGTAAGAAAATGTGATTTTTTTTCTCGTTCTTAAAGTGAGTTCGGGTGAAAAATTATCTTCGCTGTTTCTGCGTTACACACTGTTAGTATCAGGAGTAAATTGAGCTCAAATATTAGAGTATATGTCAATTTTAAAATAAAGCGAATCGACTAAACTGCGGTGTAGCGAAAAGGCTTTGGAGCAAAAGCGGTGTGAATTAAAACGAAAAACTAACTCCATAGAGAAGGCGAATGTACGGGCAAAAAAATCTACAGATCAATCACTTTTCTCAAGGTGACAAAGACAAAATTCATTCACAATTCAATTAGTTTCACAGAAAAGTGTTGAGCAGCAGCGAGAGAATTTTTTTTTTACACGCGCGCCGGCACTCAAACAAAACAACTTACGCATACAAAGACAAATCTCATTCACAATTCGGTTAGTTTCGCAGAAAAGTGTTGAGCAGTAGTGAACGGACTTTTTTTTTTTTTTTTACACGCGCGCACTCAAACAAAACGACTTACGCATACAAAGACAAAATTCATTCACAATTCAATTAGTTTCACAGAAAAGTGTTGAGCAGCAGCGAAAGAATTTTTTTTTTACACGCGCGCCGGCACTCAAACAAAACAACTTACGCATACAAAGACAAATCTCATTCACAATTCGGTTAGTTTCGCAGAAAAGTGTTGAGCAGTAGTGAACGGACTTTTTTTTTTTTTTTTTTACACGCGCACACTCAAACAAAACGACTTACGCCGCAAAGATAAATCTCATTCACAATTCGGTTAGTTTTGCAGAAAAGTGTTGAGCAGCAGCCAACGGATTTTTTTTTTTTTTACACGCGCGCACTCAAACAAAACGACTTACGCATACAAAGACAAAATTCATTCACAATTCAATTAGTTTCACAGAAAAGTGTTGAGCAGCAGCGAAAGAATTTTTTTTTTTACACGCGCGCCGGCACTCAAACAAAACAACTTACGCATACAAAGACAATTCTCATTCACAATTCGGTTAGTTTTGCAGAAAAGTGTTGAGCAGCAGCAAACGGATTGTTTTTTTTGTTTTTTTTTTTTACACGCGCGCCGGCACTCAAACAAAACGACTCACGCATACAAAGACAAATCTCATTCACAATTCGGTTAGTTTCGCAGAAAAGTGTTGAGCAGTAGTGAACGGACTTTTTTTTTTTTTTTTTACACGCGCGCACTCAAACAAAACGACTTACGCATACAAAGACAAAATTCATTCACAATTCAATTAGTTTCACAGAAAAGTGTTGAGCAGCAGCGAAAGAATTTTTTTTTTACACGCGCGCCGGCACTCAAACAAAACAACTTACGCATACAAAGACAAATCTCATTCACAATTCGGTTAGTTTTGCAGAAAAGTGTTGAGCAGCAGCAAACGGATTGTTTTTTTTGTTTTTTTTTTTACACGCGCGCCGGCACTCAAACAAAACGACTCACGCATACAAAGACAAATCTCATTCACAATTCGGTTAGTTTCGCAGAAAAGTGTTGAGCAGTAGTGAACGGACTTTTTTTTTTTTACACGCGCACACTCAAACAAAACGACTTACGCCGCAAAGATAAAACTCATTCACAATTCGGTTAGTTTCGCTGAAAAGTGTTGAGCAGCTGCGAAAGGATTTTTTTTTTTTTACACGCGCGCACTCGAACAAAACGACTTACGCATACAAAGACAAATCTCATTCACAATTCGGTTAGTTTTGCAGAAAAGTGTTGAGCAGCAGCGAAAGAATTTTTATTTTACACGCGCGCGGGCACTCAAACAAAACGACTCACGCATACAAAGACAAATCTCATTCACAATTCGGTTAGTTTTGCAGAAAAGTGTTGAACAGCAGCGAACGGATTTTTTTTACACGCGCGCACTCAAACAAAACGACTTACGCATACAAAGACAAAATTCATGCACAATTCGGTTAGTTTCGCAGAAAAGTGTTGAGCAGCAGGGAACCGTTTTTTTTTTTTTTGCGCGCGCGCACGCCAAAGAAAAATACACACGAACAAGTCTTTTAAGCTTTGAAGTCATAGTAAATTTAATTTTTGATACAAACTAACACTGAAACTAAAGGGTCTCAATTACACTTAATTCTCAGTTCTTGAATCATAACACTTGAAGAACATTATTCTGAAAAAGGTAATAACAGCAACTAATAACAATACAAAATTCAATTCAGTTTTTATTGTGGCACTGGTGGTGCGACTAAGTTCTCTGTCCCGTCTCGGCAAAATTCACGGATTTCCTTGAACAAATATTCTGCACGTTCTCGACTGATACCACTCGGTGAAATTGTGGGTGGGAGTTCGCCTGCTTCTGGTGCTCTTCCATTTCGAAGGAGGTTTACAGCCTTCTCTTCTGAGTACCAATACTGCTTACAAAACACCGTGCCTGGATAGTCCTTGTGGAAGCGAAAATGATAGTAAGATTTAATCTGTGGTAGCTTTTTAAAGTAATGTCCGAGGAAGGTCATCCAATCATATGTTGGAATTAACACTGTTCCATTATGAAGGCCAACCAGTTCGGCTACGTTCACAGTTGCAGATTCTTCGACAGCTTTGGCGATGTCAAACAGAGATGAAATGAAGGTGCGCCTTGTTTTTTGTTTTAGAAGTCCAAAACACCAGTCTGGGGAAAACTTGGTGTGTCCTGGTATCAAAAAGTTGTAGTATATTACCTCGTGTAGGCCGGTCATAACACGCCACATGTAGTACCAAAGAAAAGCGGAATTCTTATTTTGAGCACCACAGTTGTCTGCATGAAGTTGCACTTCTGTCTCACCCAGTCCATGGCGCTGGAAGAAGTAGTGTACATACGAAATCGTACTATTAGCACCTTTTCCAGTTATCACATTCTCGTCGATGAGAAAGTTCACCTGTCTAGGTATAGCTTCGCAACAAACACCAAATATGGCGCATTTCCGTGGGGTCTTAAAGTAAATAGGCCCTGGCTGATTTGGATTTGCAGGGTAATGTAACTGCTGCGCATAGTCATAAGAATAATGGACAGTTCCAGTATACGAACAAGGTTCACGTCCAACGCTGAAATCTACTTCTTGCAGTTGGTGGTAAATACTTTCCTTGGATTCTTGACAACAGGTTTTATAAATCTCTCTCTCTCCCGCGGCGAGACGGAGGTGCTCTTCCTGAGCTCTTACGGCTTCGACTTTTTGAACTTCGGGTAGATTTGCAGTTTTTTGAATTAAATTGTTATTTTTCTGGCAAGTCCAGCATAAGTCTGTGGCAGGTCGCATAATCACAACAAAAGGGCAAAGTTGATTCCAAAGATCGCAGAACTTCGAGTATCCAACAGAGAGTTGGCCCTGGCTTGTGCTGATTTCTGTATACATTTTCCAAAGGCCGTGTTTAGTTAAAACCGAAGGCAGCAATTTGACATCAACTCTTTTAAATCCAGGGACACGTCCAGGTAGAAGGAGTGCTTGGTCTTCAGCGATGTTCATGATAAACTTAACTACATGTTCCACAGTTTCAGCAGAAAACGCACTACTCGGAAGTCGCTTCTTGTTTCCATGCACACGCAAAGTCAGTCCGTTCTTTCTATAGTGTTTCACAAGACTACAGAATCTGTTTTTGTTCAAGCAGTGTAAAAACAGGAATGACTTTTTACAAATTCGTTTTCCGTGATAATAGAAAGCCATTCGTGAAACCTTGCGTTGCTTTTCGGATCTGCCAGAGACGCTAACCT
>NW_028145581.1:905000-922500 GCF_977016875.1 Pavona decussata
TGCCAACCGCTCCATTGTACAAACCCCATGAAGCCTTTAAGTTGGGTACCAGCATGACTTTGCTGTCACGGCAAAGATACAGTAGTGGTAGCAGCCCTCGTGCCTTACTACTGTCAGCCTTCTGTGCATGCCTGCCATTGTCAATTGCCTTGATCCTTGCTACTGGGTGGTTTGGCTTTCTGTTACACTCTAGTAGCTTAGTTTTGTTGCGCTCCCATTCCAGGCGATGTGTTGGAAATACGTACAGACCTTGTTCGTCCATCCTTCCCAGAAGTTCTGTACCATGTGTTAAGCGGAGATTGTGCCACTGAAACTGCTGTAGCCAATGGATTTGCTGGCGTGTTGTTTTATAAGTCCTCGAGGACATCAACACACCTCTGAGCTGTTGTTCAGATTCAGTTTGCCTCACAATCTCAGTAAGCTCCACAGCACTATCAAAAGTTGTCCAAAAAAAACGGCCATGGTTAGATGGGGTACTGCGACAATCTTGAATGTAGACAGGAGTGTCACATACAGGAGGTAGTTGAACATCATCTCCCATAAGTACTACCACAGGAATACCCCCCCATAGCTCGTCTACATTGGCTCCTCTGTTCACTGCATAACGTGCGTGATGTTCCATCCAGCCCATTGTGGTGCGGCCAAACATCGACCGCTCATCCCCAACCAGAACTTTCAAATTATCACACTTTTTCTGAATTCTCTCAAGCACTGGTCCCGCAGGTACTGTCAGCTCATTGCAAGACCTTCCCCCGGTTGGGATTCCTAAGAAACTGTGAACTGTACTGCCTTGAACGAGATAGGCAGCACTCCCCGTCGGGGTTATCACCTCTATTGCATCATTTGTTCCAAACACTTGCCGCACTAACCTCTGAAGGCACTTGATAACATATGACTTTCCAGTTCCAGCAGTTCCAGACACAACAAGCCGCAAAGGATGGTAATCTGGTCGGTTTTCAACAAAGTTGTAGAGGGTGTGCAACACCAGACTCACTATTGCTCTCTGATTCTCATTTAGGAAGAATGGGGACATCTGTGGCAATTCAAGGCCTGCAGTTTCCGTTTCCCGTTCTTCGTCTTCTTTGATTATTTCTTCAAGCCATTTCTTGGGGTCTTTGTCTTCAGGAAGAACAATGCAGGTGCTGTTCCAGTCATAGTCCTCTCCACCGTCATCATAATCCAAATCCTTCTCCACACCCTCATATCTCTGGTTCTGCCCTGCATAGACATCCACCCAATCTGGTTGTTGTTCGGCTTCTACTGCATCATCATCCTCATCCTCTACGAAAACCGGCTCTTGTGGTTGCTCTGCATAACGCTGTGCCTTTGCAACCTGGGCCTTCACGAATGCTGGGCACTCATTACTAGAAATGAAATCGGTAAACCTCTCAATCCAAGATTCAGCATCTCCCTTTACGTCTTGGATGTTAAACCAGTTTGGCCAGTGTAACAGAAGCATTGTTCTACAGTAGTCCTCATTCAATGGCCATGTTGCGTGTGTTGCACCACCACTTACTACAGGAACCTTACCATTTTTTGATGCAAAATGGTACCAAGAAGAGTGCTCCTCACGTGGTCGTGCAAGGTACTTATCCAAAGGGGTGCTTCGAGTTGCAGCCTCACCATCACGTTCAAGTCGCCTTGAGCCTGACATAGACAAGTACGTGAATGAACGGCTACATCGCCAAAGTGCTAGTCCACTCAACTCAAATGATGCCTCAGGTCCACTGATATCTCGTCTTCCCACAGTCTTGATTAGCATTTTAGCACACATTGACTTGCCGGTCACTTGATCTGCATCAGTTGCATCAACAGCATTGACCATGTCCTTAAAAAGATCAGCAGTTGCACCAGTGGGTTCACTATCCTTGCAAGCATACCCACACACATAATCAATTATTGCTATATCATCGGTGCTAGGATTGTCTGGGGGAGAATTGGAAAGAATCAAGCTTACGTCCCCATTTGCTCTCCAGGACTGTATTTGATAGCAAGAATGCTGAACCACACGTGGATGGTCACGTGGCATCTCAAGGCGAGGAGCTCCGTTATGATCTCCCACAATTTCTGGGTCATTCCGCAGTTTCTTCCCTGGGGAAAACTCGCTTCCAAACTCCATCCTGCATACACGTTCTCTTGGCTGCAATCCTGGCTCAGGGTGACGAGGAGTCCTCAAGCAGTAATCGAAACAACTGTGCAGCCCAACTCGGTTCACAAGAAGCAAATGATCTTCCAGTATTGCATTTTGTGTTGCAGCTATTTCCAGTAGCATCTTCACCAGGGGATCCCTTTCATGTGATATTTCTAGAGCCGAACCCTCAGGTGGTGGCCAAAGGACTTCTCTTGGCTGTCCTTCTTCATCACTGCCAGCTGGGTGTGATGCTGTCATAGCTAAGTTTTCATCAGCCCACTGGCTAAGCCTAGCTGCATACTCGTCTTCGTCACAACCATCTTCACGAGCTTCATGCAACAGCTGGTGTGGCTGTCTGTCATCTCTCCAGCTTAGTTGGTGCCAATGAATTTGACCCCGGGACTTGGCAAATTCATAGCGGTACCAATAATCAGATACACCAAACACTGGCTTCAGTACCTTTTCATGGTATGATTGGGTACGTAGGTCAAAGTAGCTTACCACCACGTGCGTGTTTTCTTGTACAGCTTTGAAGCGGCCATTGCTATCTTCGGCAAGGTTGACCTCTTCCCCCGTGGTCTGTAAAATGTATTGTTCCAATAGTCTTCTTAGTGGGGGAAAGTAAAACTCTGCACAACTTCCAGTCATGAAAAATTAAGGCAATCCGCGCTTTTCATTGACCATGAACTCAACCAAGGCACGAAGCTCTCTGCGCCTTTGATGCCAGTACTGAGCTGTACCGCGCAGATTTGCACCAAAATATAAAAGCCTGTTGGTGATTGAAGTGTCACCCCTCGCTAGTCGCTCTTGAAGATCTGCAACAGTTATGTGTGGGTCACCTAGTTGCTGATCAACAAAGTACCTGCTCTGCTCCAGGGCACGCTTTCTCATGATCATGTTGTGAACAACAAACTTCCATACTTTATGCCGTGCAAACCTTCCGTCTTGATACCACAGCAAGTGCTCCGCCCAGTCGTGAAGTGCAGGACATGTAATTGGACGGTTTATGTGGAAATCACCCTTTCCATAAGGAAACAAGCAAGGAAATGCCATTGTGAAAAAGTAAGGAGTGTTGAACTCAGATGCTGGAGTTGCGTCAGTAGTCGGCCATGGGATCACTGGTCGTTCCATGCCTTGTTGAGCCTCGTCTGACTCTCCTTCCCTTGGTTCAGACACAACTTGATTTATGGCAGCATTGACTTGTGCTTGCACGTTCACTCCTGGCTCAGTAAGAAGAACTCCAGAAACTGTTGAGTCATCGCTGCCATCTGTTTCACCAGCATCCAATTGCTGTGGAGCTGGGCCTTGGTCTTCCATGTGTTCTGTTTCAGAAAACTCAACAGTTCTCAAATTGGGCAACTCACCATCCTCCGGTAAATTATGTATGCGAGCAGCATCTATGACAATGTCACTATAAGCGGAATTATTATCCTTTAGAAACCGAATAGCTCCTTCAACACGGTGCCTTCTGACCCTGAAGTCCTTATGGGTATCATTTTTTCCTTGTCTTCTCACACGAATGATATCGACCTCTGCTGGTAGGCGTGGCAGAATGGTTGCAGGTTCTTGAACTGCCTGAGGAAATGCAATGCAATGTCCCCTTGACGCGATACCTCCATGCTTCAACATGTGTACATGCACAGTGGGTGCTAGTCTGGCTATCAGCATCTGCTCTGCATCCGACATTCCAGACAGCTCCTCAGGAACACTCGGCGGGTCCATATTGTTTTCATCAGACCAGACTTTTGGTACCTTCTTATCTCTCCTGCAACGGGTGCACGTGTTTCCTGTGGCTTTGCGTTCTAACCGCCGTTCCTTGCAAACCTCACAACAACTGAACTTGTACGTCATCTGCTCCACCTCAAATGAACGTATTGCACAGTACGCATTGTCCTCTACCTGACTAGATCCTGCTGGTGGAGGTGGTGGTAGGTCTCCAACAACTTCACGCAACCTTTTCTCCTCATCTGATACTCTCCTTTGATTTCGTCGCTTTCTCCTTCTCCTGTCATCCTCAGTTTCCATTGCACCACGTTGTGCAAACTCATACTGCACACCAACTGCTCTTGCTCTTGCAACTAGCTGAAGATCTTCTGAATGGTCACTGTCATTAACTTCCAGAACAGGTTGCTGTACTTGCGATGTTGAGTAACTTGTCGCTACAAGTGGCGGATTTTCCAACACAGGATTTTCTCTTTCAAAGTCTTCTCCTAAAAAAAATTAATAGCTTGTAATGTGAATTTGTAATACTTTTCAAAATAATGTAAGTTGACTGTCACTTGCACTTTGGTACTCTTTTTAACAAGGATGAATAGGTGCACTTAATATGAAGCATAGCTTTCTTGTGCAGTCCCTCACCTTTGTAATTATAATTTTACTATCATTATTTGACTTTAATATCTACTGTTAATAAGTAAGGGTGGAAGCATAACGAGCCAGAGGTTCTTAGCAACCACAATAAGACCTCTGGATCCCGCTGAGATAGGGGGCAATTTGCCACCAATCTCAGCATGATATCTAGCCACTCTGAACATTCCAGTGTAATTGAATCGCTTCTGATACTCGTTTCTGTTTGACGTGGGGCGTCAATTTTTACGCGAATGTGTTATAATCCTTAAGCGTGAACATTTATTTATGGCGTGATTTTAATTAAATTCTATCTTTAAACCAGACGCATTTGAAAAGTAACTGCGGGAACCGGAAAGCGATACCTAATATGTAGTTTGTTTTGGTTTTGGGGAATTATTCTTTAGGAGGGCTTTTTCAACAACGCCTTCTTGAAACTAGGCTCCGATTTTCTTGGTTTATCTTTCACAACATGGGAAAAATAATCCATTCTGTTTTTGGAGGGGGAGAGATATCTCTTTTGAACGCCAATCAATCAATCAAAACGGTAAAAGTGGAAATATTCGCAAGTAATCCAAAGATATCAGCTTGTGTAAACTTACACAATTGAAAGGTTTTTGAACACCGTGAAAGTAAATTAACATCACCGAGCTAAAATAGTTTGCTTCTGTCAATATGTGACATCGATGGAGTGTTTTGATAATAACGAAATAAGCCTCAACCTTGTTCGGTATATAGCAAGCATTTTTCGGCCGTTAACTTGTTCGGTTGTTATATACCGATACGGATTCGGCCGTTATCCCAAATGAGTTAACGGCCGAGTCTCGATCAGTACAAAGAATGATAATACAATTTAGTTAATACTATATACCTAGACAAACCCGGCCGTTATCCCAATTGACTTAACGGCCGAATTTCTATCGGTATATAATAGGAAACCCAAATTCGGCCGTTATCCCAAATGAGTTAACGGCCGAATTTCTATCGGTATATAATAGGAAACCCAAATTCGGCCGTTATCCCAAATGAGTTAACGGCCGAATTTCTATCGGTATATAATAGGAAACCCAAATTCGGCCGTTATCCCAAATGAGTTAACGGCCGAATTTCTATCGGTATATAATAGGAAACCCAAATTCGGCCGTTATCCCAAATGAGTTAACGGCCGAATTTCGTTCGAATATAATAGGAAACCTAAATTCGGCCGTTATCCCAATTGACTTAACCGCCGAATTTCGTTAGGTATATTATAGGAAACCCAAATTCGGCCGTTATCCCAAAAGAGTAACGGCCGGATTTCGTTCGGAATATAATAGGAAACCCAAATTCGGCCGTTATCCTAAATGAAATTTGAAGGTTTTAAAAAAAGAGAAAGAATAAAGAAAAAGATATTTGGAACAACAACACTGAGAGAGTTGGTATCCACGCAAAAGCACCCCGGGTTGCTAGTGGGCTAACTTCCATAAATTACCTATTTCTTTTAATTTGACCAATCCTCTTAGAGGAATACTCCGCCCAAACATACCCAAAAATCACCCAAAAATTCGCAAACTACCCCGCAACACAGATTCACGGGATGATGAAAGAGTTTTTGGATTGCTTGAAAAGTGAGCGAGATATTTCCATAAAGCCATGTCAAGTGGCGGAAAAATGGCGTTTAGGCGTATTCCCCCTTAAAGGGGCAGTGTCACCGATTTTTTTGTTACTTTGAATAGCCAAAAAGATATTTGAATCGATGGAATCGTCAAAATAATGGTTCAGTTTTGTTAACAATAACCCTAATAATGCACATAAACTAGTATTAATTATCTTTTGCTGGGGATGGCTAGGATGGGAATGGATTGCAACTTGAAAAAATTGGCCAATTTTTTCAAGTTCCTCCTGTGTATTGTGGAGAAGTCGTCAAATACTGCTTATAGTTTGTTCTTCCCCGGAAAAATCCCTTGATATTTCCTTCCCGGTGCTCTAACAGCAATTTCATGTTAGAAAAAAGGTTCTTTGTCAAATATTTGAGCCATTTTGACGAAAATATAACAAAATCGCCGTGACAGTGTCCCTTTAAGATGAACATTTTCAAGAAAATCCTTGATGTAATCGACATCAACCTAAAATATGTCAAGAAATCCACGAGTTCAAGACCTCTGCCATAGTTGTTAATGAAAACAGTAATTTTATGACGTTATAGGACGAAAACAAGCTTCGCACCAAAACGAGGCTGCGCCTTGTGCACATCTAAGAAAATGTCTCTCATATAGGGGGAAACGATGCTGTCGCGTGTTATATAATGTTTTCAGCATTATTAAGTTATTAAGAGTTCCCTCGCGCGGGTGGATCGGTGATGGTGGGACTCTGCAGAGACTCTGCGCCCAGCAACGCTACCCCAATGTAGAGCAGTGAGAAGTGGGAGCATTTTGCTTAAACTACTTTTTAACTGTTTTTTTGTTATATTAACAAGTTAAAAGGCGGGCCTTAACTTGTATCTTCTTCAAATGGATGTATGTGGCACTGTAAATTCGATGTAAATACTAAGAAAGTTATGTTTCTTGTATTTCTTTCGGTATATAGAATGAAACATGAAACCCAAGTTCGGCCGTTATTCCAAATGACTTAAAGGCCGGATTGGGTTTGTGGTTTCCTGGTCCCCCCCTATGCCAACCGCTTCTTTGGTTGGCTAGGGTATTACCTGAGTAGCTTATCATCACAGCTACTCAGAGGGTATCATCGAGTAACCAGCTCGACTCATTGTTGCCAGGATGTAGCGGGTAGTCGCCTGAGTTTGTTTGCATATGTACCTTCAAATAAAGGCCACACGCACTAGACGACGGTATTTATTACAGGAAATATCGACCTTTGTCTACCGACTGTAATTTTGAGAGCCCGTTTCCTTTCCCTCCTCAACCGTTCTGGATTTGAGGCTGCAGGTGATAGTTCTGCGGGAACTAAGCCTACACCATAACCCTTCTGTAAGTCTTTCGTTGAAAGAGTGCTATCATTTGACATGGCCGATTTTATCTTTTCCTTTGTTTCTTGAGAAATGAGATGTGGTGCTGGTTTTGAGTGGTTGTGGTTTAACCCCGGTACTATACCAACCCACCTTCGGCCGTCATCATTTGTTGGCCACATATAAATCAAATGGGCTGGGCACGGGCCACTACTCTTCAATCCATGAGTACCTTCGTGCTCGGGGCACTTGTTCTTTTTTTGTCTGTTTGAAACGGTATAATTGCATCCGTCTTGATTACAAGTCTTTACTCCTTCACAAGGAGCACGTCTAACGGTAACTTCCGTGTTTTTTCCGTCTATAAGCATTTGACAAACCTGACTGTTGGTGTGCCGTTTTGTTAGCTGATTGTCATCCCACATGAAATGAACTCTTTGGTGCGATCCAAACCCTTGCATATCCTTTATTGATTTGCAGAAACCGATCTCTTGCCCTTCTGATTGGAAACCTGGGAACTCGTATTGGTGTCTCTCGGTAACGTTGTGCCAATTGTCAGAGGCACTCATGGCTTTCCTTATTTTTGGTAAATAGTGTATGCCTCTTCCACCAGCGTGTGTTTTCCGCTTGGTGTTACCAGAAGTCTTGCTAGAATCTAGAGGATCTTGATAAGGGGACACCACTTTCAAACTATGTGGTTTCTCCATAAACATTTTTCCGGCCTCAGAAACTTGATATTTTCTGCTGGTGTTAGTAAATGTTTGCGCGCGTATTATTTGAAAGCTTATGTCAATAAACCCCAAGCTCACTAGCTGCCTTAGGTGTCTTTGCCACCACTGTCGAGACAACAATTTCCCATTGTATGTGCTGCCTTTGGCAAAGGTTTTGGAGCTGTTAATTGATGACTGAATTTCTGGACGAGCAATCCAATCTCTTATAGAACCCATTAACCAGGAAATCAGCTTGTCTTCACTAATGCCATCAAACGTTGTGAATAGTTCTTCCAACTCCTTAATTCTACGGATTTCATTAGCCACATCCATCCACACCAAATTTCTACCTTCCTTAACAGGTCTCTTTGCCGTGTACCTGCCTACGTTAAGTTTGATGTTCGGGCGATTTACACTGTCGCGTATCAAAACCGGTTTTTTGAGGTAGTGACGACTCAGTGACTGGAGTTGTTCTTCATCGAGGGTTGCTGTTAGAGCCATGATAGGCACCATTGGGTGTAGGATATTATCATTGGATATACGACTAAATACAAAATTAATCGTCTTTTAACCAGTAGAATTAGAAACATAGACAGGGGTGGAAATTGATAGCAAACATCAATAATTCAAATTGGATATTATACTTAATTTTAAGGCAATTGGAGAAGTAGTTTGCAAGTAACAAGCACCTCTAAAGAGGACCCTAGGTGTTGCATTTTAAAACTCTTTGTAGTATAAGCTAATGCAACAATACAAACGCGTGTAATAAAAGCATGAATAAGAGTAGAAGAGTAGCATAAACTTCAGCTGACATCTCCAAAAACTCAAAAACTCTCGTGAAAATCGAGTTACATGTAGCTAAGGATCAATCCAGACGCTAAGATTCTTAACACAACTGAGAGAGGAGACTACCTTTCCGAATATCTTGTGGATCTAATGACACAATACAGAACTGGCATTGGCTCACGAACACGACAACAGTAATTTCATAATTTCTTTTCTGTGCACAGTCATTGAATTAAAGCTCCAGGAGGGTGGAACCGGTGTACCACGCTCCATGAAGTCCTTAGCAGAAAGGATAACGCCCACGCCACAGCTACCGCTTCCAACAACCTGACCATTAGTTGGTTGCCTCGGCATTCCAAATCTTTTAAACGTTTGCGACATGGGCCAGTGTTCTGCAAGAAATTTCTCGCACTCTGGAAATTGCGACTGAAGTTCCTTCACAATTTGACGCACATACCATGTTCTCGGGAAGGTCCATCCAAGGCCATCGTCAAAGTAGGCTTGTTTGGTCACGAGATCGATGACCACAAGACCCCAATGCATGCCGTTTAAGTTGACTGGAAGAAGTACCAAGCTGAGAGCATCAGGGTTTACACCGGCCAACATTTCTCGAAAACATTCACCGATAAAGTCTTCATCACCACTGTCAAGCCAGACTAAAGTATGTGCTGGCAGACAGAGCACGGACTCTTTTAAATTAAGCTGGCGGTGAATTTTTGCCAAGGCTGTGTCAATCACTGTATCGTCTACGTACCTCTCCAAGGCCAAATTACTGAAGGCTCGCACATTAACGGCGTATTTACCGTCTCTCGCAACCAAATGGTTGAGAGGGAACTTTTGAAGCACCTGGACAATACTTTCTCTGGTTTCTCTGTCCAAACTGTCCGGGGCTTCCATTATCCAGTTCACTTCTTCCTTTGCATTAAGCTGCATCTCGGCCACTTCTGCAAGCCATTCAAGGTGCCCCAGCCCAGCTCGAGAGAAAATTCCAAGTGCACCTATGGAAACGCCGATCCCTCTATCCTCCTCGTCCAGGTCTATCGTCTTCCCGTTTTCAATGGCTGCTGCCTTCTCGGTTTGAATCAGCGTAACTGCAGCTTTTGTTACACACGCTGGTGGACGTTGCTTAAGACTCGAAACATCGGTGTACTGGAAATCATCAGCAACTCTCAACAACCTATTCTGAAGTACTGTTGTGCTGCAGTCTACTGGGGGGAGTTTAGCTGCCAGCAATTGTTCTCTTGGGCAACAGTAGAGAACACATCACTAAAGGGCACCTGCACTGTGGGTGTCACCGGAGGCTTACGCTTGCACGGAGTTGTTGCAGGCGACGCTTGTTTCCTTTTCCTTTCGCTCGGCTTGAATAGACAGCGCCGAGTATTTAAGACTTCCTCCTGCTTCAACCTTTCAGTCTGTGGCGTCGACGATGAAGATGGCTTTGGTTTACGTCCTGGTAAGGTCTTTTTCTTTAGTGCAGAACAAGACGAGGACGAGGACGAGGACGAAGGCACCAAAGACGGATTACGGCGCTTTCTTTTTCTCTTCCCAGCCTTGAACAACTTTCGGCGAGTTCTTTTCGGTATGCCCGTCTTTTTTCTCTTACGTGAACGTGGGGTTTCGTTCTCATCCAATTGGCGTTCAGCCATCTTCTTCTTGAAGATGTTCTCCCAGAACGTCTCGTTGTACTCTAGGCAAGGCAAATCCTCATCTGCCACTCTGCAGCACAAATGGTCGGTGTACTCATACGTCAGATAGTCTTTGGAAAGGAAAGCAGTAAAAAGTTCGTCCATGATTTGAACCCAGTGCTTATGTGGTGCACTCCACCTCTTTGTGCTCTTTGAATTTGGCCAGCCGCATCCTCTAAAGAAGAACTTCTTTCCTGAACAACAACAACAACAACAACAACAAAGAACACAATCAGTTAATAGCATGTGGCGGATTGGTGTTGTACAGTATGAAATTGAAGGGTGTGGGGTAGAGAATTATGGCCATGTATAATCAGGAACTAGCCAGCGGTAGTCTGGTTACGAGTACATACCACAACATTCTTAATTTCGGAGTTGCAATTAATAAACAATTCATGCCACATAGCAGGAACACGTTATGTAGAGCGATGTGTGTTACAACTGTCATTTTGTAGTTAAGCTTTGAGATCCTTATTCGTACTCTTCAGCAGTTTGTCCTTAACTCGTAATGAGTTATGTCACCATATGGCTTGCTTTCACGTGGAATAACTTGAACAATTATTATTTTGGTGATACAAATCATGACACTAAAAAATAAATTCCCATTACAGGAGAGCTACCCAAATTGCTAGTTAAATAAATAACTAAAACGTATTGCTCTTATTACCAGAGTAACTACCGTGATCCTTGTTCTCAGTTTAAGTAAAAAGCTCATGCTCGGGGCTAATAAAGGCTGCTAATAGCTGGACGAATTTGAGAACACAGAAACACCGACCAGATAAGTCACTGTTCGGTTTCAAATGAAATGTAACATGTACACGAAACGTAAAATATATACGGTAATGTAGAGCACACAATATCCTGAGCATGCATGTTCTATAATTTTCAGTCGAGGATCTACGAGATCATGTATGAACAAATCCACTGGCGAGTAAACAACAGCCACATGCTAAGGTGTATTCAAGCAGTCTCACCTTTAAGTGCACATTGGTTGGCCTTTCTGAAACATAACCTCAAGAATAGTAGCTTCTCAGGGTAATGATGAGTTAGTATCTGGTTCACTGAAACAAGAAAGAAACGACAGGCAACCTTAACTTTTTTGCGTCTAACATTTGATTGATATAAAATTATACAGAACAATGGCTCATTAAGGTACAAATATTGGAATTCACGATAATTAGATAAAATTTTCAATCCAAACTTTCAATTTGAATTTTTGATAACCAATTCTTTCATGTAGACTACAATGGCACTTTATTCGCTCTTTCACTTCGTTAGATAACTTTTTGCACAGAAGAAATGTGGTCTTAAAACGAACACCCAAAATATACTTATTACTTACATGAAGTAGCTTCACCACTGCCATCATGGTTAGTTGCCCTGCTAAAAATCTGCTTTTGAAGCTTATGCGCCGCCTCGAAACCTTGATTGCTGTAGTGCCGTAACGATCTAAAATTCCTCATTAACATCGAAGCATGTTCAACGGTTAAATGGCCGTAATCACCGGTACCCATTCCAAGTCCAAAGAGCTCCCTGAGACAAAATCCCCATTCCTTACACTATAAAAAAATAGAAAAACAATAATAGTCAGTACATACCAAACCAGCGGCCAGTTTCTAAAGCGCGCTCTGATCATCTATTCTACACAGTGTTTTGTATTCACCAACCACGGTTGTCCTTGATTCTCTGCACTTTTTTTGCTGGCTGCAAAATGATTTAGTGCGCAATAAAACAATATTCTTAAACTAAAAGTCGCCTCCCCGGCTCAACATCAATGGACGATTTTTTACCTTTGAGAACACCATGCTGTTACAAAGCAAACCAGAATGGTCTGTTAAGAAAACCACCCTAATTAGTTGGATCGCACAGTACTAAGGCACCCAATGCGCCAAATCGTAAGGACTTATTGGTTTACCAACCTCCAGGTCGAACACATCGATTTCTTCTTCCATATCGTCGTCAAACACTTTTCCCCTCATCGTCTTTGCAATGTCACGCCACTTACAGAACACCTTTAACAGAAATCAATTGACAATACATTAAAGAAGACCAAAGAAGAGCACATCTCCGTGAACAATAACGCAATGAAATACAAAGGTCTTTTCAGTCTGTTAAATCTACGGGGACAATAAACCGCCGGCAAAGCATGCTGGGAGTGAGACTATTTGGTTGATTCCGAAAGCAAAGAGACGTTGGAAAATGGAGTTGTTGAAGTTACTTATGTTCTATACAGAAATAAAAATAGCCTATTCACCTATAGTTCATGCTCCTTGTGTTGAGATTGGCTGACCTATGGCTGGGCAACTGTACCATAATGTTATAGGGGAAAGTTGAGTGTGGCAGTACATTATACATAAGAAAACCTTGATCCTTTTCGGTCATATATGAATAATTCAAAGAAACCTAACTCATGTAATGATTGACTTTTGTGGCAAAATGTGTTAAAGTGACCTGCCCCAAAACACTGCCAACATATGAAGCCAAGAAACTGCTTACAGTTTTGTAGGCGGCTAGCTGATAATCAGCGACGAAGTTTCGGACCTCTTCTAAACGTTTCTGGTCTTTCCGGAGAGTGGACAGCTTATTAACAACCTCCTCCTGTTTTTTAGACCAGGATTCCAATCTTCTTTCTATCTCCCGCTGAAGCAAAACTGAAAGAATAATTGCCTTTCGTTCAATAAGACTAAAGAAAGTAGGCTTGCCGTCTGTTCTGTTACCAATTTATAAGTACGAAAGTCACAAATATTTTTTTATACTCAGTGGAAGTGAGCAAGGAAGCTAATATTATTTCAGAGCACGACAAAAAAGGAAAGATAACAAGTAAAAACAAACAAAAAATAATGACAAAGCAGATTAAGAGTAATGAGTTTGTACATTTCTAAAACCACAAAAGAGAAAATAATATCTTCATGTTTAAACAAATTCTCCCAACTAGTAGCATAACAAACACGATCAGATCTGTATATTGGGGCTTCAAGGGTTAAGTTTAGCCTTAATGCATGCACCATTGCCTCATTTTTCAGTAAGTTTGTTTACCCGTGCTGCTGATGTCAATTGTATCCAAATGTGTTCCCCAATCCCTTCCAAACTTTCCTGAATTCTTCAGCTGGGTATAATGCTATAACAATTCAACAAAATAATTTTAGATTTTAAGCAATGACTGGTATAACTGCATAATAAAGAACAACAAGAGTACCGTATCACCATAAAATACAACTCTCCAACCTTGAGAAGAATGAGTGTACCCGTGTAAAACAGTTTTTGGCATTTTAAGAAACAGTTTAATGTTAATTACCGTAGAGCCAATGAAGGATAAAATCACTATAACTTACCTATTTCCGCAATATTCACATCTTTGAAAGCAGTTTTTACCATATTTGATATCCCAGAAGCGCTCAGGCATACAAAGATGCCAGGACTTCAACCTGGATGAACCAGAAAGGATATTACAGCATTTGCCTAGATTTTCATGTACAATTATAAAGCTGTCTATGTTGTATATCCCGAAGCACTCAGGCATACAGTGATGCCAGGACTTCAACCTGGATGAACCAGAAAAAGATATAAAACATTTGCCTAGATTTTCAAGTACAATTCACAAAGCTGTTCATGTTGTATATCCCAGAAGCACTCAGGCATACAAAGATGACAGGACTTCAACCTGGATGAACCAGAAAAGATATAAAACATTTGCCTAGATTCTCTTGTATATACCATAAAACTGTCCATGTTGTATATAATTTCCAGAAGCACTCAGGCATACAGTGATGCCAGGACTTCAACCTGGATGAACCAGAAAGGATATTACAGCATTTGCCTAGATTTTCATGTGCAATTCATAGAGCTGTCCATGTTGTATATCCTGAAGCACTCAGGCATACAGTGATGCCAGGACTTCAACCTGGATGAACCAGAAAAGATATACAACATTTGCCTAGATTTTCAAGTACAATTCATAAAGTTGTCCATGTTGTATATCCCAGAAGCACTCAGGCATACAGTGATGCCAGGACTTCAACCTGGATGAACCAGAAAAGATATACAACATTTGCCTAGATTTTCAAGTACAATTCATAAAGTTGTCCATGTTGTATATCCCAGAAGCACTCAGGCATACAGAGATGACAGGACTTCAACCTGAATGAACCAGAAAAGATATACAACATCTGCCTAGATTTTTAAGTACAATTCATAAAGCTGTCCATGTTGTATATCCTGAAGCACTCAGGCATACAGTGATGCCAGGACTTCAACCTGGATGAACCAGAAAAGATATACAAAATTTGCCTAGATTTTCAAGTACAATTCATAAAGCTGTCCATGTTGTATATCCCGAAGCACTCAGGCATACAGAGATGACAGGACTTCAACCTGGATGAACCAGAAAAGATATACAACATTTGCCTAGATTCTATTGTTCATTCCATAAAACTGTTCTTGTTGTATATCCCGAAGCACTCAGGCATACAGAGATGACAGGACTTCAACCTGGATGAACCAGAAAAGATATACAACATTTGCCTAGATTCTATTGTTCATTCCATAAAACTGTACATGTTGTATATCCCGAAGCACTCAGGCATACAGAGATGACAGGACTTCAACCTGGATGAACCAGAAAAGATATACAAAATTTGCCTAGATTTTCAAGTACAATTCATAAAGCTGTCCATGTTGTATATCCCAAAGCACTCAGGCATACAGAGATGACAGGACTTCAACCTGGATGAACCAGAAAAGATATACAACATTTGCCCAGATTCTCTTGTATATTCCATAAAACTGCTCATGTTGTATATCCCAGAAGCACTCAGGCATACAGAGATGACAGGACTTCAACCTGGAAGCACTCAGGCATACAGAGATGACAGGACTTCAACCTGGATGAACCAGAAAAGATATACAACATTGCCTATATTTTCATGTCTCACGAAACATCATGTTTCTTTTTCCAATAACTTTCAAGGAACTAGTAACCTGACTATCCCCTGGCTTATTCAAATTCAAAGGAGGTCAAGCCTAAACTCTTTTTTTGAGTTGTTTCTATGATAACAGGAAACACTGTGTATGAAGTGTTTACACTCCACTGTCTTTAGTAACATTTTGCCATTACTATATTTTCCATTTCACGCCAAGTGGTTATCACTATTTTTTATCAGTCCATAAAAGGGCACCTACTACATATTTATTAATGATACATGATACCTGAACCATTTCCTCACAGAATGTTATCTGATTCAACAAATACGTTTCCACAACATCTCCATCTCTGAAAAACTTTCTCAAGTTTTCAACTGGCAGTGACCTATCAACAATCTCCTCAATGTTGTCCAAAAACCTACGTTCTGTTGCTCCTGAAAATCAAGCAGCTTATTTTTCTTATCAGATGACTTTTATAAATCAGCATAACTGTTTAGGGTTAAAGCACTAATGGACATCAACTGTTATATTGCCGTGTAGGAAAATAGTCATTAATCTAGCATTTCAAGTAATTTAACATAATCATTGTAAACTTATTTTAGAATGGGATGCTGATTAAAATTAAAAATGGGAATGAAACAAGCCATGTACAAAATTTCATAATGTTTGAAGTGATGGTTCTTCCTTATTCAAACAGCCTAAACAATCAACATTTAATTGGTCACATAAAAAAAAGAAGCAGGGATATGTCCTATGTATATATGCTGAACGTTAAAATGAATCCCAGGTTAAAATGATTTCAACCTAGGTTGATTTTGTATTTTCCTTTGTTTCAGATGTAAATTACCCAACCTAAACAAAGGAAAATCAACCTAGGTTGAAATCATTTTAACCTGGGATTCATTTTAACCTACAACATATACATTAAACAAGAAATATGAGTGATAGGAACCGACGTTTCGGTGCATCTTGCGCCATTATCAAGGTACATAATTAATGATAAAAAGCGGTTTGTAAAGGCTAAGTTGAAGCGAATTTGCATAACATAACTTCAACTTAGCCTTTACAAACCGCTTTTTATCATTAATTATGTACCTTGATAATGGCGCAAGATGCACCGAAACGTCAGTTCCTATCACTCATATTTCTTGTTTCATGTATTTCTAAATCATTTCTTTTAACATATACATTGATGCGTAAAAATTTATTGAGAATGCAAACATGTAACATGTGCATGTACATGTAACCAGACTAGTGATTAATAAGAGATTGCTATTGTACCTCGCTTACTATTATACAGATGGCTGGTAATGATTGCATGGGCAAAAGAGTACGAGATAAATTTAACCAACAAGCCTTAATGGCATTGACATGTTCCTAGTTGATACTAAACTTTAATGCTATTTTGAATTCTTCATAAATAAACAACTGGTATTTCTATGTACCTGAGAAAGAAACAACTTGAATATTGTGCTTTTGAATCCCAGTTTCTTGCCCTGGTTTTGCTTTTACCACAATCCGGTCTTTTTCCTTCATGCTATCAGGCCCATACTCACAAAGAACAGCATTGCAGTGTTTCAATGAGTCACATTCATAGGCAAACATACCCAGTGAACTCAACAACTGCTCTGTGTTCCGAAGGTCACAATGAAGAGCACACAGGTTAACATTGCAGAGTTCCTCTTCAAGAAGGAATAAGAGGTCATCTCTTATACCTGTCCATCTGAAATATTACCAGATTCAAAGTAATGTTTAATAAAAGGTGATTTTCAAACTGATACATATCAGTTATCAAGCCTAACCTATTCACCAAAAAGAATCACTGCCGGTTACTAACTGAAAGATGACAGTCACAAAGAACAAGTACAAGGCATTTGTTCTTTTAAACATAATCAATGTCAAAAAAGCTTACCCCCCAATATTTGCTTTGCTCTTTGTAAAACATTCAGCACAGGCTTCACCACGTGGAACTCCTGGACAGGCA